>NC_061514.1:329273447-329368649 GCF_022539505.1 Lolium rigidum | reverse complement strand
TACTAATTAGCTGCTCGCTTAAATAAATGTTTTGTTTAATGAGACAATGGTATTGTAAGTTAAGATGGGTTCACCTCGAACCCAGGAGATATCCTCTTAGGACCCAAGAGGAGCTCCGAGACGACTTGTGTATATGTATTGTAATAATGTGTGAATGAGTTATGGACCTTGCTATGTTCTGTTGTACTACTCTGAGGGATGTGATATTTGCGGAATGGTACTTCGCGAATGTTATATCAACGACTGGCATACTACAACATGCAGTGGTATGCAGGGTCACCACACTACACCACCTGGTTCCGCCCCAGGATGCAGCCACGTGGATCCGTAAGTCAAAAAATCACCAATGAAACTGCCACCTTTTTTCCTGTGAAATGGACATCCCTTACAAGAAACTGAGAAATAGACGTCCATTGCAGAAAGCTGTGAAAACGGACCGGCAGATTCCCCTTTTGCCGTCATTTTCCGGCCGACGGTACCTCATTTTCAAGGTGCACTTTCAACGTTTAACATGGGGGATAGTTTTAGAGGAGCAGTGATGAAAAGTGAATAAATAAGCAGTTGAGATTTTATTGGTGCGTGAAAATAAAACAGTGTATGTGAAACATCAGCGAAACTGCTGCGAAAGTTCGGCTTAAATGAGCAGCCGCCCAGCTAAAGGAACTTGTTCAGACCGAAATGTCGGCCTTGAACAGGCATGTTCAGTGTAAATTATGTGCGAACGACTATGTGTCTGGAGTCTGGACATGGCAAGACGTGCAGTGCGGTAAGGCGGCCGGAACTAAACCCACTTGATTACTACCCTGTTCAATTCACATACACAAAGGCAGCTACTAAGTAAGTTAAGCAAGCCCGTCCCATTTGACGAGACCAGAAGTTGCAGTATAGTATAATTCGTCCAAGTCTTGCACCAGTTGAGTTTGGAGAATATGCAATTAAATATAAACGCGTACCGCGTACGTGTTCGGCCATCCGAACAAGTCTTCCTGTTTCCGGCAACATGCCAGACAAACTTCTCACGGCCATCCATGAATTTTTGGAATGGAAATTACTCCATGAGTAGAAGCACACATAGTCTATCTGAACCGGCAAGGCAACCGATCAAGTCAAACAGGAGTTCTTTTTTCTTTCAAAGGGAGATTACAAGTTTTGCTCGTCTAAATACTAATTAATAAACAAATCCTTTGATTACTTGGATATAAAATGTAGGAACACTACAGATTGGTTGAGAGTTTGATCTTTAGGTCCGTTCTAATCATCTAACTACAGATTGGTTATAAGTATACGAAAGTTTTAGAGATGCCATAAACGCCTAAACGTGATACCTGGACACCATGTTGAGCACCAGTCATCGCGGGTGTCCAAGTTCGACGCACTGGTCTGTTCAATTTAGTAATCCATCTGTTGCTAAAAAAAGCTTCACAACTTTCTCTAGATACGGAAGCTTCACAAGTTTTTCTTGATACGGTAGAACCTATGGCTAAAACATGTCTATGTACCTCTGTATCTAAATAAAGTTGGGAAGCTGTTTTAGAAACGGAGGAAGTACAAGTTCCTTCCGCCTAGCTGAAACTGACAACAACGGATATCCTCGTCTGTTCTGTTGTTATCCTCTCGCTGATTATGCACTAGATATAATTTTGTCCTCTTACTGTTCATCAAACGATTTTGGTCTGTTTATTCTTCATAATCCAACGGCTTAGATTGGCAATACTAAACCAATTCATGTAAGTATATTCAGGTATCAAAAACACTTTAAACAGTTCGCTAGTACTCCATACTAGTGACAAACGACCGATTCGGATGTTGTTTGCGGGACTATCTCTGGTCCGCTTGAACTTCCGATCTGGCCACATCGTAAGGTCCCGTGAGCGGGTGGTACTATATGACGATCTGGTCGGTGTGTACGGCCCACCGCACAGCCCAGGTTAGCATGTTCGGCCAGCCCAGTTTCATTTTTTCTGTTTTTTCCTAATTTTTCTTTTTTGCTTCTGCTGCTTCTGTTTTATTTTTTTTTTTTTTTTTTTAAATCTGAACATTTTCGGAAATGCAAAATTTTCAAGAATCTGGACATTTTATTAAAAGAAATTCCAAATTTTGACCATTGTTTTAGATTGAACATTTTCGAAGATTAAACATTTTTCAAATTTTGAATTTTTTATAGATTGAACATTTTTGAAGAATGAACAATTTTTCATAATGAATATTTCTCGAAAATCTGATTTTTTTTATTTGAACTTTCTTGAGATTGAACATTTTTTAACATTTGAACATTTTTTTGAGATAGAACAATTTTTTTTAAAAAAAAATTGAACATGTGTAGATTGAACATTTTGTACATTTAAACAATTTTCAACTTTGAACATTTTGTAAATTTGAACGTTTTCAAATTTGAAAAAAAATTAAATCTATTTTTTTTTTGAATTTGAAATAACAAAACAAAACAGAAAAGGAAAAAAATAGAAAAACAAACAAAAAAGAAAGGAAAAGAATAAATACAAAACTAAAAGAAGTAGTAAAAATGGAAATGGGTCGGGCCCTATACCCGACTAGGGTGTGCCGTGCTTGGTAACCACCGACCTGATCGGTGTATAGGATTATCTTCCTATATGTCGATCTGGTCGGTGTGTACGACCCACCGCATAAGCCAGGCTGGCATGTTGGGTCGACCTAGTTTCATTTTTTTTGTTTTTTCGTATATTTTTCATTTGTACTGCTTCTATTTTTTGTTTTTTTTGTTTTTTTAAATATGAATATTTTCTAAAAAGAAAAACTTTCAAGAATCTGGACATTTTATTTAAAAAAATCTAAAATGTGACCTTTTTATATTCAACATTTTCGAAAAATGAACCTTTTTCAAATTTTGATTTTTTTAAAAGATTGAACATTTTTGAAGATTGAACAATTTTTCATAATGAACTTTTTTGAAAATCTATAATTTTTTTTCAAAATTTGAATATATTCTGCATTGAACATTTTTTTAAAACATTAGAATATTTTTTGAGATAGAACAAATTTTAAAAAAATTATTGAACATTTGTAAATTGAACATTTTTTACATTTAAATAATTTTCAAATTTCAACGTTTTCAAATTTGAACATTTTTAAAGTTAAACTTTTTTGAACTTGAAAAAAGAAAGTGAAAGAAACAAAATAGAAATGGAAAAAGAAACAAAAAGAAAGGAAAAGAGAAAACGGAAAGAAATAGAAAAAATGGAAATGGGCCGGGCGCTATACCCTACCATGGTGTGTGGTGCTTGGTAAGCACCGACCTAGTCGGTGTATAGGATTGCATCCCGTGAGCATCCAAACAAACCGTTCTCACCGCCCATGGGTATGCTCGAGAGGTTCTACGGGCAACCAAGAGGCCCTGAAAACCCAAGAGTTTTATGCATCAACATAATCAACATGTAGCATGACCATAGTTAGGATCAAATAAAAAGAATGAAATGTGCATCGTGAAATATCCTGCCAACTGACTCCTCTAGGCTCCGAGAGCCATCACAGTTCTCTGAGAGGCTAGACTTACCAAATATCAGGCCATGTGCTTCTTACCCCTAGAATCCTAGATCGATCGTCACCGGTCGCTCTCGGTGTACGTACATAACATTGACTTGCACCAAAACAAACCAAACTAAACTAACGTCCACCAAATTAAATCAGACGACACGACACCGACTAAAACCTCACCATGCGTGTGCATGATTCTAGCTCGAAAGATCCTTACATTAATCAAAATGTACACATGCACGACATGTGCGTACGTACGTGTTCATCCCATCTTCCGGTACAAGGGAGGTCACTAGAGAGTCCAGTGATCGTTGCCTGATCTCCACGCAAACTGCCACTCACTCACTCAGCTCGAGCGGTAGAGCCTTCATCAATTCCGATCGTCGCTGCATAACAGCCACCAGTCCAGCTTTATCAGTGTCCCAAATCATTAAGGACCCACCAAACAAGACGTATCTTGGTGGCCATAAATTAATCAAACGACACACATCAACCAAAAGCGGAGCCACGTACGAGTGCTACGTGTGTGCCTCCGCTGCCACGTCCGGGTCGGAGCACAGTGCGCCGGCCGGCCGGTGCGGGGACTGTCGACTGTACCGGAACAGCGCCACATTGGTCGATCACCTAATCCTTGGATCGGATGACCCAACCGGCCATGCCGTGGTGCCACGCTATTCGGCAAGAATTGAATACAAATCTTGCCTAATTCGCTAAAATGGAACTCCTCTTGTTGAGTAACATATTGTATAGATATAGGTCCCCGTGTTTTCTCAGGGTTGTACCTGTAATTGTACATGTGTCCGCCTATATATATACGAGCAGCCGGCCCTATTGGTGCTGTGCAATCTCCAATACCCTTCTCTACATGGTATCGAGACCCTTCGGGTCCCGACCTAGCCGCCGCCCTCCTCCTCCTTAGGGGCGCCGCCGGCCTCCCCAACCCTAGCCGCCGCCCTCCTCCTCTAGGGCGCCGCCGGCCCTCCCCACCACCACCGCTTCCGCCATCCACCCTAGCCGCCGCCCTCCTCTCTAGGGCGCCGCCGGCCTCCCCACTTCCAACCCTAGCCGCCGCCCTTCTCATCTAGGGCGCCGCCGGCCCTCCCCACCGCTTCCGCCATGGCGCGCTTCGACTCCTCCTCCGGCTCCGGCAGCAGACGAACCCCTTCGCCGGCCCCTCCGTCGCCGTCATCCGCGACATCCCCATCGCCGAGCGCGTGCCGCCGAAGCTCTCCACCCCCGCTGCCAACTTCTTCCCGTGGAAGACGTACTTTGGGCTGCTCTTCCGCGAGTATGATCTCCTTGATCACGTCGACGGCACCATCGACCTCCTCGCCATGCCGCACGACCCCGAGTGGCTCGCCATCGACGCCACCATCATCCGCCGGTTCTACCGGACCGTCTCCAACGACATCTTCCGCACTCGTCGTCCGCGACGGCGACTCCGCCCACACGGTCCGGGATAAGATCACCGGCCTCTTCACCGACAACAAAATCCAGCGGGTCACCTTCCTCCAACAGGAGTTCTTCGGCACCCACCGAACGACCTGTCTCTCGACGACTACGCCCTCAAGCCGAAGAGCCTCTCCGATGAGCTCCGTGACTTGGAGTTCCCGATCGATGACAAGATCATGCTCTCCACCCCTGTCGGCGGGTCTCGGCGAGGATCTCGGCAACGCCGCCTCCAACCTCACGCTCCTCACCACGCCCACCTACGAGCAGGCCGTGGCGTACCCGCGCCTCGAGGAGCGCCGCCTCAAGCACCTCCGGCTCGGGCGGCCCACACCGCCTCGCCGCCGGCTTCTCCCGCGGCGCCCGGACTCCGCGCCCGCGCCCTCGCGCTCGCCCTCGGGTCCGCCGCCGGGTTTCCCCGCCGCCCGGCCGGACCGGCCCCGGACCGGGCCCGCCGGCGCCCGGCCGGCCGGACCGGTCCCCGGACCGGCCAGCCCGGCTCCTCCCGGTGGTGGCCGCCGTGGCCATCGTCGCCGTGGCGGTGGCAACGGTGGCGGCAACGGTGGCGCCAATGCCGCCGCCCCGCGCCTCGTCCCCCGCAGTACACCGCCCCTCCGCCATGGACCGCCGATCACAACCCATGGACCGGGGTAGTTCACGCCTACTCCATGCCCGTGCCGCGCGCCCCCTACCCGGGCATCATGGGGCCGCGTCCGGCCACCCACCAGGCATTCTACGCGGCGCCCCGGCCCTGCCCGGCCTACGCCGCCCCTCCGGGTGCGACCCCGTGGGATCCCGCGCTCCCGACCGCCCTCCGGAGCGCCCCTCTCGCTGGGGCGTATGGTGGCGGTGGCGATTGGTTCATGGACACCGGCGCTTCCGCGCATATGGCGGCGCATCCCGTAACCTCTCCTTTTCCACACCCGCTTCCACTTCTTCTCGCATCATCGTTGGCAACGGTCATGCTCTTCCTATTACTCACACTCGGTTCTCGTCTCTTTTCCTTCCACCTCCACTCCCCTCTCTCTCCACAATGTTCTCGTTTCTCCCGACTTGATCAAAAACCTTGTTTCGTTAAATCTTTCCGTCGTGATAACCCCGTGATCGTGGAATTTGACGCTTTTGGTTTCTCTGTCAAGGATGGTCGTACCCGGATGCTCCTCCACCGATGTGACAGCCCCGGCGATCTCTACCCCGTTGGCGCGGCCTCCACCACCACCGGTGTCGACCTTTGGCACGCCCGTCTTGGCCATCCTAGCTCCGCCACTCTGCGTCAAATAATGCAAGGATTCTCCTTTACTTGTAATAAAACGGATGCCCACTCTTGTGAAGCATGTCGTCTAGGCAAACATGTTCGCCTTCCGTTTAGTACGTCCTCCACAGTTGCATCTTTTCCCTTTCAACTCATTCATAGTGATGTATGGACCTCGCCGGTTCCGAGTAACTCTGGTTATAATTATTATCTTGTGATTCTTGATGATTACTCGCATTTTGTATGGACTTTTCCACTTCGCCGTAAGTCAGATGTTGCCACCACCCTCACCGCCTTCTTCGCGTTCGTCTCCACTCGGTTTGGTCGCCCCATTCACGCTTTCCGGACCGACAACGGCAAGGAGTTCGACAACATCACCATTCGCTCACTTCTCGCCACCCACGGCACCATCTTCCGCCTCACGTGTCCATACACTTCTTCACGTGAATGGCCGTGCCGAACGGATGCTTCGTACCCTCAACGACTCGCGTCCGCACCCTTCCGTTCCATGCCTCCATGCCCCGCGATTCTGGCCGGATGCCCTTGCCACGGCGACTCTCCTCGTCAACATCCGCCCGTGTCGTGTGCGTTGGTCCTACACGCCGCATCATCTCCTTTACGGTGCGCCGCCCACCTATGATGACCTCCGCATCTTCGGCTGCCGGTGTTTTCCTAACACCTGCTGCCACCGCCGCGCATAAGCTTGCGCCGCGCTCCCTCCCTTGTGTGTTTCTCGGCTACCCGCCAACACCAAGGGTTACCGCTGTTACGACCCGGTCTCTCATCGTGTCATCACTTCCCGGCACGTGTACTTTGACGAGTTGGTTTTTCCGTTTCAGCGAGGACTCATGGCGACACCTCCGACGACGCTCCCGGCGCCCGCTGGCCCTCCTGCGGCCGCGCGCCGACGACCGACCGAGGTGGCCCCCGGCACCGGCCCCGCCCGGTCCCTCGGCGTCCCCGGCGCCCGCTGGCCCTCCTCGCGGCCGCGCGCCGACGCCTCGACCGCGGTGGCCTCCCCGCCTGGACCCTCGGCGTCCGCACCGCCCGCGGCGCCCCGTCGCCCCGTCGCCGCGCCGGCGCCCTCGCCCGCGGCGTCTCCGTCGCCTGCGGCGCCCTCGCCCGCGGCGCCCCGTCGCCTGCGGCGCCCTCGCCCGCGGCGTCTCCGTCGCCTGCGGCGCCCTCGCCCGCGGCGCCATCGCCCGCGACGTCCGAGGCGTCCCCGGTGCCCCCGTCGCCCGCGGCGGCCGCCTCTTCGCCGTCTGCCTCGCCACCCGTCGCTGCGGTTCCTGAGCCCATGCTCACCCGCGCCCGCGCAGGCGTGCGGCGGCCGTCTTCACGCTACCCCGCCGACCAGTATATCTGCGCGGCTTCTCCGTCTACTGCGTCGCCGTCTCGGGCCGGCGGCAACGGCATATTGCCGCACGACGGCGGCGTCCCTCCACCGGCCGACCCGGCCAAGCGCCCGGTCGGACCGGACCGTCGCCCGGCCTGTTCGGTCATCGGGCCGGCCGGACCGGCTCTCCCACCGGCTCGGCGACCGCTCCTTCGCCGGTGCCCACCTCGGCTCGCGCTGCCTTGCGCGACCCGCAGTGGCGTGCCGCCATGCGGGGAGGAGTACGACGCGCTTCAGCGCAATAGGACCTGGGAGCTCGTTCCCCGGCCCCCTCGCGCCAACGTCATCTCCGGCAAATGGGTCTTCAAGCACAAGCTCGGCTCCGACGGTACTCTCGAGCGCTACAAGGCGCGCCGGGTGGTGCGCGGCTTTCGGCAGCGCGGCCGGCGTCGACTTCACGGATACGTTTGCCCCGGTTGTCAAACCGGGCACGATCCGCACGATCGCTGCACCTCGCCGCGTCTCGTGCGTGGCCCGTGCATCGGATGGACGTCTCCAACGCCTTCCTTCATGGCCATCTGCGAGGAACGGGTGTACTCGTCGGCAACCCACCGGCTTCGTCGACCCCGCGCGCCCCGTGACGTGCGCTTGCTCTCTCGGTCCCGTATGGACCGAAGCGGGCGCCCCGCGCCTGGTACCGGCGCATCGCCGGCTTCTCGCATCGGCTGGGCTTCCGCTCCACGCGCTTCCGATGCGTCCCTGTTTGTCTACCGGACCGGCAACGACATGGCATACCTGCTGCTGTACGTCGACGACATCATTCTGACGGCCTTCACCGCTGGTCTCCTTCGACAGCTCACCGACCGCCTTCGCGCTGAGTTCGCGTTGAAGGATCTTGGCCCGCTTCACTACTTCCTCGGCATCGAGGTTGTCCGACGTGCGGACGGATTCTTCCTCCATCGGCGGAAGTATGCTCACGAGCTTCTCGAGCGTGCCTGGGATGCTTAACCGCAACCCTGCGCCTACTCCTCGTCGACACGAAGGCCAAGCTTTCCGCCGGTGATGGGTCGCCGCGTCCGACGCGCCGTTCTATCGCTCCATCGTCGGTGCCCTTCGGTACTTGACACCGACGCGCCCGGAGCTCCGGTGACGCCGTGCAGCAGGTGTGCTTGCATATGCATGCTCCTCGGGATGCTCATTGGGCCGCGGTGAAGCGGATTCTCCGCTACGTCCGCGGTACCATGGGCTACGGCTTGACATTGCATGCTTCGCCCTCGACGTCGACCGACCTTGTCGCCTACTCGACGCGGACTCGGGCGGGTTGCCCGGATACGCGCCGCTCCACCGGCGGCTACCGTGTCTACCTCGGCTCGTCGCTTGTTTCTTGGTCCTCCAAGAGGCAGCCCACCGTGTCCCGCTCCGAGTCTCGAGGCCGAGTACCGCGCCGTGGCCAACGCTGTGGCTGAGTGCACATGGCTCCGTCGGCTTCCGTCCGAGCTATCTTGTCATGTTGACAAGGCTACGGTGGTTTTTCGCGACAACGTGTCGGCTGTCTACCTCTCCGCCAACCCCGTTCATCATCGGCGCACCAAGCACATCGAGCTGGATATCCACTTTGTTCGTGAGCAAGTTGCCCTCGGTCGCGTTCGAGTTCTTCACGTACCGACGTCTCGAGCAATTTGCCGATATCATGACGAAGGGACCGCCATCCACGACTTTTCCCGAGTTTCGCTTCGGTCAGTGTGTCGGTGCCGACCCTTCGACTGCAGGGGGTGTTGAGTAACATATTGTATAGATATAGGTCCCCGTGTTTTCTCAGGGTTGTACCTGTAATTGTACATGTGTCCGCCTATATATATACGAGCAGCCGGCCCTATTGGTGCTGTGCAATCTCCAATACCCTTCTCTACACCTCTCGAAGAAAAATCTAGAGTAGATCTGCAGAAGCACCATCATCAGTCCAGCTTGTGATTTGGATATACTCCCTTCATTTCAAAATAAATGTTTCAAATTTATCTAAATTTATATATATTTATCACTAAAACATGTTACGACAGTTATTATGAAATGTAGAGAGCATAAATAAAACCTTATGTATCGTATTCATAGGGGTCTAGTAGCATGTTACAAGCTCTCTACAACAAAAACGGCCCTGGAAAAAACACGGTAAACCGAGAACCCTGCGAGCAAAGCATCCTGAAAAGAGCTCGGCTTGGTTCTAGTAGCGATTGCAGTCACGGGGAACAGAGACCCTATGAGCGAAGGGCCACGCGGGTGATTCATAGCCAGCTATCTTGGGGGACATGGAAAACTTAAATCAGAGGCTGGGCTACATGTAACTCTTTATTTGCAATCACTCATGATTTTTATTTCAAAGTTTTTTTTTTTTAAAAGTGTTAGGAAATTTTAGAGATAGCCAATAATCACTACAGGAAAACGATTGGGACATGGAAAACTTAAATCAGAGGCTAGGCTACATGTAGCTCTTTATTTGCAAACACTCATAATTTTATTTCAAAGTTTTTTTTAAAAAAGTGTTAGGAAAATTTTAGAGATAGCTAATAATTAATGCATATACTACAATGGTGTAAAATCGCAACGCAAACTACTTGATAGTCTAGGCTATAGAAAACTAACAATTTTTTTATAAAATTCATAGTGAATAGTGCACATTTCTATGTTATTTAATTTGTCCAATTTTATTTATTTCGTGTACCATGAAATACAAATTAGTGTGCATTTAGAGTTTTGCACCATTGTAACATACATCATTGGTTATCTCCATAATTTTTTAATGATTTTTTAAAAAAACTTTGAAGTACGAATTTTTGTGTATTAAAAAAAAAGAGCTACACGTAACTCTGCCTCTTATACACCACATTCAGGGGACATGCCCGATAGAGGCGGTCTCCGTCTATTACACGATTTGGGACATGTTGTGATTTTTTTGCTTTAGAAAGATTTGTTGCGGCTAGTTGGTTCCATCGTTTGTAACCCATGGCAAGGCCAGAAGCAGAGAGCTACCGTTTGGTTATCATTATTACATGGTGCTAATAGTACGATAATCAGTACTACCTCCATACTAGAGCTTAGGACTTATTTTTTTAAAGTCAAACTAAGTTAATTTGATTAAACTTTTACAACAATCTAGCAATAAATATAATATTTTATAGAGACCAAGTAAATTTGACTAAACTTTTGAAACGTGTATTATATTCAAAATTAATTAAAAATTGTATTATTAAAAAATTCGCATGAAAACACAGCGTCTGGTCCGTGTACGCGCGCGTGGTCCACGATCACCCCACGCACCGTCCACGCGGTGGCCGCATCTGGTTCGAAGGACCGCGGCGTGTATGCGTACCTGTACTGTACAGGCTACTAGGGTACAACATCATAACTGGTGCTCTGTACCGTCCTGCTCCAGCGCCTTCGACCAATCCGCCGCTGAAACCACAACACAACCGACACCGGCGACCGACGCCGGCCGGCCGTCCAGCGGCCAAGATTTCTCGCAGGACCGCATGTGGCTACAGGCTACTATACTCACTCACGTCGTCACATGGCTCGATTAATTACACTGAAGGTCCGTGTCCACATGCGCCATAGAAAATTGTCCACAACTGGAAACAGAGCCCAACAGATCTTTTGCCTGAAATGCAGGTCGGTGGCGATCGACGTGCATTGATGTAAACATTTTCTGACGTCCTCTTTAAATGTTTGTATCGAGCGTAACTATGTGAATCTACAGATAATTTTCTGAAACAAAAGAATGAAAGCATTCATTCCCTGCTAGTCTGCTACTTCCTCCATACCATTTTCATTGTCTTTGTATAAGCATTACCCCAATGGAGAAATTCAATTCGGCTCCCGGATGTGTATGCTCCCTATACCAAAAAATTATATTTCGAGTTGTCGAAAAAATTTGATAAAAAATTCTACATGTACATCTGCATTCGTCAAGTTTCACGAAAAATCAATATTTTTTATGCTCTATGTAAAAAAGAGAAAATTTATCTTGTAAAAACATTATTTTTAGCATTGAGTTTTATCTTTTTACACACGTCACATGACAAGTCCATTTTTTATGAAACAACTTTATGAGCGTGTAGCACGTGAAGATGTACGTGCCATTTTTTCGTTTCATTTTAAAAGAAATTAAAATATGTGTAACATAAATTTCGAAATAGAGGGAGCATATGCTCCCATGTTCCAAAACATCACTTACTAAATGCAATCTTAATCTTCTGTTGCTGGTTAATATTAAGAAAGGATGATAGAACACATATTAGTATACGTTGTATGTGTATATGTCAGGGCTTGTGTATACCTAAAAGATGTAATCTGATTAATATATAAAAGGAGACACGACGGCCACATGCCGAGGAAAAAAACGAGAAGGCAAGAACCCCACTGCTAGGGCTAGGACCTGTGTAGACGCAGGGCACCGAACCCACGTGCTCCACGAACACCCCACACACCACCCACGTGATGCCCGTATCTACTTCGCAGGACCGCATGGGGCTCTCTTGCTCCCTCGACCTGCCTGCACATGGCGCGTATTACGACGTATGTGCCAGTACTGCTTCATAATTGCCGCTGTTTTTACGTGCTGTTTTTTTTTTTAACAGGGATGGTTCCCGAAGGACCTAGAAACTGTGCTTATGTTCCAGCAGGGGATTATGCTTTGCATAGAGGTTAAAAAAAGTAAGGAAGTCACAAACCGGACCTACCACTTTGCAACCCTAGAGAAAATGAATACGAAACAATCGGGTTCTTCTCCACCACAACAATGCGATCCGCTCCACGTTCGTGCCATGTTTGCAGCAGCGTGAGACACACCACTTGAGGCAATGATGTTGTGAAGTGCTCAGATGGAGAGAATGAAGATCCTTCGTGGTGGCACCAAGCCAGGAGGAAGAACGGTCATCGTCATGTGATTGAGGTGGGCCACCTTCGGCCATGAGAAGCAGGGGCAAGACAACATCATTTGTTGGACTATCCCCTCTAGTGAAATTCGGGAAACTTTCGTAGTCCAACATTCCCCCGCCATAGATTAGGAAGAAGGCTCAACAGCTCCAACTCCCAACATGCCATCACCAAGATGGCAAGCACGAACAAGTAGAGGTCAAACCTTCTAGATCCATATCGCATATGAGCTTATTTAGGTTGTTGCCGCCGAAACCAACTCCCAACGCCATCATCCACCATGTACATCCGTTGGCGGAGGATGAAGGCGATATCCCGATGCCAGCCGCGAGCATTAGGAAACAACAGAGAAGCGGCATCACAACATACTCCATATAAGGCACATCCCTAATTACCCTACTAGTACAAGTATTAGTACTACCACTATCCACAAAAGATGTTGAAAGTTTATCTAAAATTCGGATGTGTCTAGACTTTTTAGTATACATATATATCCAAATTTAGATAAATGTACGATATCTTTTATGAATGGAGGAAGTATATATAGGAGGGATATGCCTCCTTTCCCGCATTCCCTCCAGCCGGCAAGACCGTCGCAGAAGAGGGGAAGAGGAGGCCGGGGCGCAACTTTCAGCGGCCGCTGGGTGGAGAAAAGAGAAAAGAGAAAAGGGAGAAAGTGTTTGTACGGGCTAGTATGGCAAGCACAACGGCGAGCGACGCCGGCCGTCCCCGGCGGCCGGCGGCCAAGAATTTTCGTACGCGCATGTGGCAACCATTGCCGTCTTGTCACATCAATCGATCGTCGCCGTCTATGTGCGCAATAGAAAACTAGCCACAAGTGGAAACCGAGCCTGCCAGATCTTTTGCCCGAAATGCGCAGGTCGGTCGCTGCGTTCATCATCTGACATGCTCATGAAACAGACTTTCTTGGCTGGTAATGGCAGGACGTTTGGCCGATGCAGCTGCTAATTTGCTCTTCATCGTTTTCCCGGTTCCAGAACCTTCTGAAGACTGAACCGCGCATAAAATTGCTGAATTATTGGAACAGACGGGCTTCGTGGCGGTGAGGCACGGCCTTTCACCGCGCCCAACGGCCCGTGTTGCGCCCGGCCGTGACGCGGTGCACGGCAAGAAGATCGCAGACTTCAGAATTCCTGACCACATATATGTACGATCGCGACGTCCAAAGAATTGGGTCGTGATGTTCGAGTTTTTGTCCCGACGCCAACGTGTGGATAAACAACATTTCTTTCGCACCTTTTTCTCTGAAATTGACGTCCCCTGAAATAGACCGTTCATGAAAGAAAAGCTGTGAAAACGGACGGCAGATTCTCCTCGCCGTCATTTTCTGGCCGACGGCGAGCTTATTTTCAATTCAAGGCGCGGTGGTTGAATCATGAAAAAATGGTAAATATTACTGTAGAAAGTTTCAGAGGCCAAGAGAATAAATCAACGGTTGATTTTGGTGGTGCATCCGCTAGGTTAATTTGGTGAAACAGTTGATGTACACGCACATCAGCGGAAGCAGCCGCGAAAGTTCGGCTTAAATGAGCGGCGGTCCAGCGAACTGTTGCCGCACAGCGAAACAATCTTGCTCAGACCAAAATGGGAAAATGCCCGACAAGAGCTAACCCCAAAAATCTAACAAAGTGCAAATTGGTGGAACGAACTGTCTGTGTGTGTACATGGCAAGACGTGCAGCCTGTCGGCAGCAACGTAACAACTAGCATCAGTTTGATACCAATTAGCAAAGCATGTTCAATTCTCATCAGCAAAGGCAGCTAAGCTAAGCTAAGTAAGCCCGTCTGATTTGACGAGACGGAAAGTTGCAGTATAATTGTTCCAAGTCGTGCCCCAGTTGGAGTTTCGAAAAGGAATATGCAACTTAACATAAACACGAGCACGTTCCGCCATCCGAACAAGTCTTGCCTGTTTCCGGCAACATGCGCGGACAAACCTGTCACGGCCATCTATCAATTTTAGGAATGGAAAATAGTACGCCATGAGTTTTTTTTTTCTTTTGAGGGGATAGGAGGGGAGTTTTTTTCTTCGTAAAACACAGTATGGACGCAGACGCTTACAAATACGTACATATATTCACCATACATTCACTTCTATGAACGCACACACGCACACCCTATACACATGAGCATCTTCAAAAGACTGAGTTCAAGAAACTTGATTCGGTAGATCTTAAGATTGACGAAGTCACCACAAGAGCCTCGCAGTCGATGGAAACGTCGTCTCCCAATGAAGAATATTTCGCCTTAATGAGACATCAAAGTGTCAAATCTAAGATTTACACTCTAATGAACTGGAGCTGTCACTACCCGCCTAACCATCCAACCACAGGTTGGTTCTCATATTACACCATAAGTACAAGCGCAAATGCTCTACCTTGACTAAAAATCGATAAAGTCAAACGTAAGTTTTTTTAAATGGAGGTAGTAAATGTTTTGGCTCCTCTCATCAATTAGGAAAGAGTTTAACTCATTTGGTTAATTAGTTATGAAAAATGTAGGAATGTCAATTCTAGATGTTAGAGATGCCATGTCTACTCCCTCGCATTCCGTTAGTTCTGAAGCAAAATGATCCGTCGCATGGTACGATACACGGTACGTATATCCAACCGCGA
The DNA here is from genome assembly GCF_022539505.1 of Lolium rigidum. NCBI lineage: Eukaryota > Viridiplantae > Streptophyta > Magnoliopsida > Poales > Poaceae > Lolium > Lolium rigidum. Next base: position 329,353,538 of record NC_061514.1, on the reverse strand, counting down.
GGCGTGATCCGCGGTGTAGGTTCGGACGCGGTACTATCCTGCGTAATGCACTAAGGCTGGTCATAGTGAGAAGTTACTTAGACTAGTAACATATGCCATGTTATACTAGTCTAGGTTACTACCTTCGTAGTGGGTAGTAACTTATATGTGGTGTCACGCATTGTATCATTTATTATGTTGTAGACTCATCTTGCCTTGATGTGTGTGATGTTATGGTAACATAGCTACTCATTTATTGGTGTGTGTGGAGTAGTTAGCACCTTATTTTCTTTCTTCATTTATTAGCATGCCATGTCACCAAAATGTTTTGAGATGTGTGATGTTACTAGCTATGTTACTTCCACTATGAGCAGTCTAATGCGTATACTAGCTGGGTAGCTGTTGTTGAATGTGCGGTCGACTTCGGAGTTAATTAGTGCATCTGATCAATATCATCCGAGATTCCCACAATTTTGCTTGAAGCAAGAGGCAGGAAAGATACGGAGTTGAAAATCTTCCGCCGGGGCGTAGTCTGGGTCCATTCGGGCATTACCCGTACACGTCTGACGCAATGCCCGCGTCACGCCCCTTCCACTCCACAGATTTTTTTTTTTGAAACATGTTACAAACACAGACGCTCGCATACACGCGCATACACTTACCTCTACAAATACACACACTACCTCTATGAGCACTTCCAGAAGACTGAGCTGACGGATCGGATCTTAAAATTAACGAAGTCACCACAGGCGCTCGCTATCGACGAGAACATCGTCTACCACTGAATGAATATTCCGCATTTATGAGATACACAGATATCAAACCTAGGATTTAAACTCTGGTAAGCTAGGGAGACAACCATTCCTAACCACCCAACCTCAAGTTGTTCTTCACAGGTATTTTCTTGGTGTCCATAGAACACATGCACGAGCATTTTCATCAAGAATAGATGTCATAAACGGTTTGTTTTAGTTCAGTTGGATCGGCCCACGATTGTGGGTGGCCGTTCAGCCTCTCTGGCCAATCCGTTCAGTGGCTGATCCTCCATTGGGTCTAGTGTTGAGCAATTGCACAATAAAAATCTTAAATTGTATATATATTTGGAGATAATTTTGCTTGAAGCAAATTGGTACATAATAAACTAGATATTAATAAAAACATAGTAGAAGAGTCCATCTTCTTCATCTTGCCCTCTAGCTCCTAGTCATCCTCGTCGGTGTGATTGTGTCGGCGGCACATGGTCTCGTCAAAGACCTTGATGGTGAGCATGTAGTGGCCGTCATACTTGAAGACGACGAAATACCTGACTTCAATGGCGTGCGCACGAGCGAACCGCCTCCAGCCGTTGTGGAGGTACACCTGACCTTCGTCGTCGAACAACACCTCCATGGACCACATGCCGGTCGCACCGCCTGTCACACGCAGTACGATGCCATGGGGCTCTTCCCCTTCGTCGTTCGACTCGAACTTCTGGGAAGGCGCAGCCTGTCCCAGTTCATGACCATGTGGATGGTGACGTCGAACTCGAAACCGGAAAGGTGATGGGATGGGCTCGGACCATGATGGTGGCGGTAGGGACGGGCACAGTGGTGGCTGACTCTAGCCTCTCCCACCACGCCTTCCTCTGGGATCTCGGCCTCAGCCACGCCCAGGGCCCGGTGGTCGTCCTAGATGCCACCCCCTCGATTCTATGCCGTCAGCATGCATGTGGTGGTGGTGGAGAATGAAACAAGATGAGGATGCGAAAGAAAATGGTCGTAGCTGGCTTGTTTAAAAAATACAAGGCATTGGTTGCTGGCACAGAGGCTAAAACGCCGACAGTGATGAAGGTGGCTATCCTAAAAATCAGACGGCGCGAGCAGCGTTGAGCCGTGAATTCCGCGCCAAGGAACTATTAACTTCCAAATGATATCATCGTGCTTGCTTTCAATAAGGAATTGGGACTCTACTTCCACATCTCTATTTTAGCCTATACATTCTTATTTTCTTGGATTAATTGCATATTAACTTTAAATTTATTAAAAGTGGAATAAGTAGAATAAATGGGATACAGAGATGTGGAAGAATCCCACTTATCCTATTTATTCCACTTACACATTTTTAAGATTCAATAGCAGGATCACATAAGAAGAGTGCTGCAATGTGCTTCATCACGCGAGGAACACCGCCTGCGTGCATCGATCGAGAAATATCCTGCCAACATTGGCTCCTCTAAGCACTGAGAGCCATCGGTTCTCCGAGAGGCCAGGTTAACCAAATACTACCTCCGTCCCAAGGAATAAGGCGCACACGTATTTTAAGATGAACTTTGACCATAAAAATTGAGCAACACAATCTTGATTATATTATATGTAATTAGTATCATTGGCTTCGTATTGAAAAACACTTTCTAATAATGCTAATTTCATACAAACAATCTTTATATATTTGAAGTAATTCTTGGTCAAACAAAAAGCACGTAAAACGAGGACACCTTATTCCTTGAATCGGAGGTAGTATCAGGCCATGCATCTTACCCCCTACGTACCCCCTACATCAGGTATGTCAACTGACACTCAGCTAGAGCCTTTCCATCCCATCGAGCCATAACAGCCACCAATCCAGTTTTGCAGCAAATCTCATGCGGTCGTGCTAGTCCCGTCGCTAGTCAAGCATGGGTGGTCCTCCATTAAACTCCTTAATTAAACGGCAGACGCATCAAGCAAAAGCGGAACCACGTACGAGTGCTACGTGCGTGTTTCAGCTGCCACGTCCGGGTCGGAGGACAGTGCGCCGGCAGGTGCAGCCACTGTCAACTGTACTACCAGAACAACGCCACCTTTGTCGATCACCTAATCATCCTTGGATCTATCACCCAACCAGGCAGGCCGTGGCGCCTCACTATACGTCGAGACTCGTCGACGTGCTTTGCTTCTGGATCAGGCGTGGGAACCACCGTCAAGATCAAGTAAAGTTCGGATTACGTCCGGATTGTCCTTCTTCACATATTCGAATTGTAACAACAAAACAATGAGATCAAGCCAAAATTAAGCTTCCTGGCTCGCTAAAACCAAGTCCTCTTGACAGAAAAATGGCTGCTAGAGTATATCCTAAGTGTCCTCCCTAATGCACTATCCTGAGACAGTGTGGCTTTATTGATTTAAAGTCGGGCAAAGAATTGCCTGTTATCTAAAAAATGCACTATCCTGAGACTAGCTTGTGCGTACCCTCCCGTATACAAATAAGTTCTGCTGTTTTCGTATTCGTATCTTGGTTATTTTATTCTCGCATACACATTTTGTGTCCATTAAATAGGTCATCATTTTCAAATAGTGACATGGCACATTTTAGTTTCAGTTGCACATCTATCGGTGTGCACAATTGTACCGTTGCGCAATTTCAATAAAAAAATATTGCACATGGAGGAAAGATGTATAGGAACAAAAGAAATGAACGTGGAAATGTGGAGTTAGCTATAATTTAGATAAAAAAGCAAAACCATGCAATTACGATTTATCAAAAAAAAAAACAATGGTAATTTAACATGTGACATTGAGATGCGGTTTCCAATGGATCTCACCAGTGGCGGTACTGTGCATGGGTGCCGAATACGGTGTTCGACTCCAACATCTAACCTCCAGCATAATTGTGAGCCAAGTGTTCCCGGATATGTAGGAGATTTATTGATTAATAGTGATGATTAGTTTACAATCACCCCCTTGAATGATCACATAAATCGTGGCGTGTAGTTGAGCCACATACACCACCATCTCCTCTCATCACTAGCTCTACAAGCACGCGTATAAGACTACCCACAATGGGAGTATCATAGGCAGTATCATGCATTCCATACATGTAAAATGCTGATGTGCCAGTGCTATTAAGGAGGAGAGAGAGGATACTAGTATCATAGGTAGATACAGTATCATAGCACATACTACTAGAAAAATTAATGTCAAGTAAATCTTGTACATCTATTTGCATTGAGATTCTACAAAACAATTAATATATGGAGACTATGATACTAGTATATGATACCATGCATTGTGGAGATAGTAACATGTAGTAGTATCATATGCATGATAACTTCTATATGATACTATGCATTGTGACTAGTCTAAGCTGCTGCTTCATTAGCAGATGTAATAAGAATAAAGATTATAACCGGGGAACATGAAGGCTCGGCAGGGTGTTAGGTGTTGAAGCTATGGTATCCTGAGAACACAAGTTACACAACCATGGCCACAACAAGTAGCGATGAAGGAGAACACAGAATGTACGCGCGGGGTGCACCAAAGCCGCGTGTCCCGCGAGCACCGTCCACGCGGTGTCCGCATGTGGTTCGCCCTCATAATTGTGTGATTTTCGTACGGGCTGGTCCTGCGCCTTGGAGCGATCTGCTGCTGAAACCGCAACACACCGGTGAAGGTGAGCGGCCAATTTTTTTTTGCATGTGGCTACTACTATTCTCACGTCGTCACATCCATCGATTTAACTGAACGTCCGTTGTCTATGTCCGCAACAGAAAACTGGCCACAACTGGAAATAGATCTTTTGCTTGACGCGGAGCTCGGTCGCTAGTCGCCACGGAATACGTTCATTGAACTATTCACATTTTCTAACGTAATTTTTTGGCTGGTCATGGCAAGACGTATGGCCAGTACGTGCTCTTGTTCTTTCCCTGGATCCAGAACCTTCTCAAGACCACTGAACCTCCGTCCGGCATATACATTATACAAATGCTCAATTAGGGCATCTCCAACCGCGCGACCCAAACGGACGCGCTGGGCCGTCCGTTTTGGGCCGTTTGCGTGGCCGAACGGACACCCGGACAGCGGCCCGCGTCCACGTGTCCGTTTGGGTCGCACTGCTAGCGCCAACGCGCGACGCAGCGCATTGGTAATAAAATAAAACAGAAATGAAAATAAAAAGGAAAAGAACAAAACATAAATTTAAACTAGTTGGTCATTAAACTTAGCCCTATTTTGGGCAAATTTTACACAAAAGAAAGCCATATATGGCTTTAAACTAAAAAAGCAAACCCTAGCCGGGGTTTGCGAGCTCGCGATGGCCGCCGGCGATACTACCCCCGGTAGTACTCGTCATCGTCGGCGTCGATGACGACGACGCCGCCCGGCGGCGACGCGCACGGCTCCGGCTCGACACGCCGGAGGGCACCGGGGACTCCGGCCGGGGGTCCCACTGCGCCCTTTCCCGGGCGGAGTGCGCGTTCGGCGGGCTCGCCGGCCGCGCGGCCGTGCCCTCCGCGCGGACTCTGTCGGAGCTGCTCCTCCGCTCGCGTGGCCGGGCGCTCCTCCTCCGCCGGGCGCGCGGCCGCGCGCTCCTCCTCCCGGAGCGCGCCGCCGACGCGTAGCGGCCTCCTCTCCGACGGCGCGCCGCGGTGGAGGAAGGCCCACGCGTCCGCCCGGGCGTCCTCCCGGGCCTTCCCGGCCGCCTCCTCCGAGCGCGGAGGTGCGCGGCGTCTCGGCGAGGAGCGGCCATTTGGCCAGCTCGTCGAGGTCCTCGCCTGCTCGCGGGACGCCGCGGCGCCGCCTCGCGGCTTCCGGGTCGTTCTCCTCCTCCACGGGGCTGCGCGGCTGCGGGCTGGGGCTGAGGGCGGGCGCGGGCTCGCCGATGTAGAGGCCGCCGGGGCGGCGGCCAGCCCGCCTAGCAGCTGTGCCTGGCTGCGCGCGAGGCCGCGCCGTCGCGGATGTGAAGCACGTGCGCCGCCGCGCATCGTGCTCCACCTCGAACCACAAGTCCCAGTTGGGACTTGCGTCGCCGTACGCGGGGTCCCGCCGGAGGTCCGCCGGCAGCTGAGCGCGGCGCCTCCGGATCTCGGCGTAGCGGGCGCGGCCGGACGCCGGGGATGGGCGGCACCGGAACCCGATCCGGGCTCGGGTGCCGGCCGTGGGGAGGTGCACGTCCCCACGGCATTGGGACGCCGGCGTCCCGGAACATCCGCGCCACCGCTACGGTGACGTAGATCCGGTCGCGTCTGCAGGCGTCGCCGGCGGCCCCATGGCGAACGGCGCCGGCGCGCGGCCGGCCGGCTGCCGGCCTCGTGGTCGTTGGCGGATGGCGAGAACTCGCGCTTCGGGGCCATGGCGGCGCGGAAGCTTCGAGCTGCGCGCGTGCGGCCGAGTGGAAAGTGGGGACCGGATAGGGACGAGTCCACTTCCCCGGTCCACATTTAATAGGACCGGGGCACCGACAGCGGGCCGGCCACGCGGACAGGGCGGACACGCGGGACGCCGCGTGCCATCCGCGGCCACGCATAACCCGGCCGGATTGGGCCGGGTTTGCGTCGTCCGACGCCGCGGCCGTCCGCTTTTGCGGTGCGTCCCCGCGTTGGGCCGGGTTTTTGTCCGGATCGACCCATCCGGACGCGCGGGCGCGGGATGGGTCGCCCCGTTGGAGATGCCCTTATTGGAACATATATATGCAGGCCTCCGTGGCGTCCAGGCACACGGCCTTTCACCGTGGCGAAGAGCTCATGCATCATGCATGTTGCGCCCGCGACGCGGCGCACGGTAACTACACTGCACTGAGCTGCACCAGCTACCCTTCGGAGTTCGGAATTCCTAGCTGCTCCAATGTATGTGAGCGCGACGGGGAAACTTTTTTTTTTTTCGGAAATAATCAAGTCGAAACAATTTGGGTTATGCATGACGGCAGATTCCACCTTTTTATGTGACATGGACGTCCCTTAGAAAAATAAGTGAAACGGACGTCCCTTGGAGATCGAAAGCTGTGAAAATGGACGGCAGATTCTCCTTGCCATCATTTTCCAGCCGATGGCAGCTCATTTCCAAGCTGCGGTGGTTGAGACGCAAATAAGATGGGGGGAATTAACTTTGACCGTAACAGGGAAATCAGAATAAATCGACAGTTGATTCATTTTCGTGCTGAAATAGTTGATGCAACATCACCGGAAACTGCCGCGAAAGTTCCGCAGACATGATGAATTTTTTGAAAGTGTACACAATATTTTGCCCCACCCATTAATTAATTTAGATAAAGTTTAGGTTCATTCACTAGTGGAAAACGGGGCTATAGGCCCGGTCCATTTGGGCCTTCAGTCCCGGTTTCCAAACCGGGACCAATTAGGCGGGACTAAAGGGTCCCCCTTTAGTCCCGGTTCAAAGTTGCACCGGGCCTAAAGGCGGCGCCACGTGGTGCGGCCAGGGAGCTCGCGGTGGATGGCCTTTGGTCCCGGTTCGTGGTACGAACCGGGCCTGTGGTTCTACGCGCGGCGAAGAATTGCTATTTCTCGCGCGCGGCACGGGTTTAGGGTGGAGCAGCGTTTCTCGCCGCGGCGGAGAAACGAGGCGTTTCTCTGCCGCGGCAGAGTTTCAGCAATGCATATATATCATTCAAGAAACCACAAAAAATCGTCGTGAATATATATAGACATCGTCAACAGTACACGTAATGCATTCATATTTACAATATAAAGTCGGATCTCTTTACTAAATCTATTAGCTTCTACGAAGTTGCTCAACACATAGCTATGACTTTCGCATAGTGCTCTCCACCTGGGGTAATGACCTCGGTAATAAAGAATCCCGCGATTTCCTCTTGAATTGCTCGTATTTGATCCTGCGTTATGAGAGTGTGCCGCAGGCGTTTCATCTATATTTAAAAAAGGAGATCATCAATATATGAATGGAACTCAATACAATAGATGGTACTAATTAAGATAATTGTGAGAATTTGTTATCGTACACGAGTGTGGTGTATACGGGCATCCCCACCCTTGGGACAGGCCGTGTCACGAATGAAGATGCAGACGTAGTATCCACATAAGTTATTCCCGCGTTCCTGCCTCATACACTTTACGAAAAAATAGTTCGATCAAACTAATAATCAAGCATCGTATTGAAAGTAAATATCATATATAGAGTTTCACGGACATAGATATATAGTACTACTTACAGGGTAATCTTGAAATGTAAGCTCCGGTTTTCATGTACCCGGAACAATAGTGATGAACCGTTTCCAGGCCCTGCCCGGCAAAAAATAATGAGTAAATGAGTTATTGATTAGTTGATGATATCATCGAATTAGAACAGATGAAGATGCCAATACGAAATTGATTGAAATTACCTCTGGAAGATGGCAGCCATGTCCCCCCATTCCGCATATTCTTTACGTTTCGAGTCCATGACATTTACGACTCCTTCGTGAAGATCAATGATAAGGAGAATAAAGTGGAATCTGCACAAGCATAGCTCAATGATTACGAGAATAAAGTGGAAGGTGCACAAGCATAATGTATGTTATATATAACACTCACTTGAAGTTGTAGGGAAAGAATATATCCTCTTTGTTTGCTTGCTTCACTAAAAACATTACCATGTTGTCCTCTCGTGTCCTTGGCGAAATCTCGAACCGTAACTTCATGAGCTGTAATGCTGGGTCTATGAACCCCAACGGTAGGAGCTTGCCTCTTTTGCATTCGAGCTTCTTCATTCTGCATAATTAAATGTATAGCGTACACAAAGAATATAGTGAGGATAATTGTTAGTGCAAATGAATGAGCGCTGAGCTACGGACTTAATTACATAAATAAATCACTTACGAGCGGTAGCAGCTGATGACAGCTTTGTCGAGGGCGTCTTGATTGAATAAGCGAAACGAGTTCTTCTAACTCAAGGTTTATCTCCTCGACCCCCGGAAGTAATGCTCATCTCTAAGATACACCGTGAGGTAGCGATCACCTCTTCGACGAGGCTTTCAGGTACCGGTCATGCAACCTTCGCATTCGAGTCCCTAGACGCGCGAGCTCGCTCGGGTTTGACGAGATCTTTTCCGTATCTATACTTGTTTACCACTTGAGCCGTTGGATAGTAATCTTCGTACTCAGCGATGCTCCCCGAGCTCTAGCCTCCCGTTCGATCATCGATGCCGTCTCCGGATCATCATAGGGCTGCACGACGAAGTGGGGTATGGCCCGAATGTCCTGCTATCCAAGGCTGGGCGACTTTTTTGCTTCTTTGCTCTCTCTAGAGGATCTGTCCAAGAGAGCGGTCATAATCAGCTCTCAGCTCAGGTCTCTTCATTCTCGTCACGGCAAAGTGCTTCACTATATGCGGTGGAATAAACATCTTCTTCGGCGCAAGAAACGCCTTTTGCTCTTCAGTCTGCTCATGTGGTAACAACTGCGGAGTCTGTGCCCTCATCGGAGTTGATGATCTCTTCGGAGCTGTAGGAGGTGCCGCGGTTAGCTTCCTCTTTTGCTTAGGTGGAGGCGGCGGAGTCTCCTAACGAGGAGGAGGAGGCGGCGGAGTATTTTCACGCGGAGGAGACTGCTCATGCACAGGGGAATCATCATCGCGCATAGGAGAATCATCACGCGGAGGAGACCACTGCGGTGGCGGAGGAGGCGGAGGAGGTGGCCTGCTTGGTGGCTTCTCACCTGGAAACACAATGTTCTCCTTCCGCCATTGCACGGTGGTTCTACGGGCTTCTCTCGGTTCTTTGATTTCCCCATCTTCACTGCGGGGTGCTCAAGCACCAACCCCTCATAATCTCTCAACACTTCATCCACCATCACAACGACAAAGTCGTCTTGGACTCGGACGGCAATGGTAAGACCTTGTAGGTAAGAGGATGCCGACCGCCGCCTTGAAGGATAGGTTGAAAACTTTAACATGCAGCTCACAAGGACGGCTCTCGGTGAGATCATCCACGGGGGGTAGCGAGGAGGCTCGACCACCTGGTCATCATCATCATTATCCTCTGCGCGAGTGGAAGCCACGCTGCTTTTCCGGTGTTGTTGAGATTGCGGCGGGACGAGGGCATTGAGCAATGCGGGATCTACAGCCTGCCCCGAGCCATGCGGGATGTAAGTACTTGGGTTACCATGGTTAATTGGGCTTACATGGTGCTAAAACCCTCCTCTAAGGACGCTATGCGGTCTGTTTCCCTTTCCTTTCTCCTCTCATGGCCTTTATCGGGGAAATCTCTTCCTTTCCGCGGGAAAGCCATACTTCCACGGAGCGGAGCCTTCGTGCCTCGTGTTCGTCCGCCATGTTCTTTGTTCCCAAGGGCGCGTGTCGGCTCATCGTTCTCTCTTTCGGGCTGGAACCTCCCCTCCTCCACGTCCTTATGTCCTTTTTCCGGGGCTTCAATGGGAAACTTCGGATGAGCTTTCTTATAGATGCACTTCCCTGTTTCTGGATGCAACGTTCCCCCAATCCCGTAGAACCACTCCTTACACCGTTCGATCCAACCGTGTGTCCCTAATCGATCCCTTTCTTGGTCAATTCCGCCTCAGCTGCACTGCCACTTAGGACGGTTAGCCTCGTATCCACCTGGACCCGGAATTTGGTGATATAGCTTCAACGCAGCATTTGCCTTATTTGTTGCCGACCTTTTCTTAAATTCTTCGACTCGGTCTTTGTACTTCACGAATTCGTCCCGGTGATTTTTTACCTTCTCCCTGTCCGGAGTCTTCTTTTTCTTGATAAGGCCGCGCAATCTTTTCTTGTGGTTCTTGAATAGTTCGGCCATCTTCTTCTTGGCAAACTCGCGGAGGGCCTGCTCCATCTTGGCCTTTTCAGCGTCATCCCCCTCTTCGGATACTATGTTGAAATGTGACATGAGCTTGGTCAGAATGCTGTTTTTGGCTACATCATCGATATAAAGACCTTGAGCTTCTTCCTCTGCGAGACGAGCACTAGTCCCTTCGGCTTGTTCCATTCTCGAACGGTGATCGGGACGTGGTCCCTAACAAGCACTCCGCATTGAGCTATAAATGCCTTTGCGGCTTTCTGCGGAGCAATCGGTTTACCATCCTTAGCGATGTGGGTGATGTCGTGCCTAACACCGTCGTCCAACTTTTTGGCCGGGCCTCGCTTCCTCGACTTTACGGAAGAAGTGCTCGATCCGGAGGGCTAAAAAAGAAATAATTCATAGTCGGTACAATTTAATTAGTTAATGCATCTAGTCGATCAACATCGGCTTAATTAATTTATATACACGGGTGATAACTACGGTTCGGAGCCATTATGATGATCTTCTTCCTCACCGGCGCCATTAGGATCTTCTTCCTCAATATTCTCCGCTCCCTCACCGGAGTCATTCAAAAAAGTTGCGGTGACATCGTCATCGCCATCATCCGGAATAACGTCGTCGTCGCGATCATCCGAGTACGCGTGGGCTATGAGGTCAGCCATGAAATTTTCTTGAGTTTCATCTCTCTCCATGCTTTCTACAACGACCTGCAAGCTATATATAGGAACCATCATATGATCAAATTAAGGATAATGCAGAAAACTGAAAATGAAGTTACATATGTAGTTCTTAACTAAGGATAGTGCTGAAAGCAGATAGTGCAGTTACATGCATACATAGATCGGGTTCATGTTTATTTAACCCTAATACATCAATCAATACTACAACCTCTCAACCGCGCCGGCCAGGGACCTGAGCCGCGCCGGGTGACCCCCAAAGCCACGGAACAGTCACGGGAGCATAGCTAACATGAGATCCCTGCATAACGCTCCATCCGGTCCTATACATGTTGTCTAACGCATACATGTAACGGCGAACGTGCTCGTCCTACGCTGCAATGCGCTGAGCTACCTCCTCCGGCGGGGCCGGCACCCTCTGAAACGATTGTGGCCCATAAGACCTCCACCAAAGAATATCCGGGTCGACGACGGGACCCGGATTCCACACCAAGGTGCGCGACCCGGAAGCTAAGACCTCCCAGTGCCACCCCGGCGGAGCCCAGTCCCGGACCTCCCCCAGCTGCTGCATCTCCTCTAGAATAGTCAGACCACGGCGCGGCGGCTGTCGCGGCATCGTAGCTACGAAAATAAATCATATATATGTACCAACGTTAACATAAATAAAAAAATAGCTTCACTACTTTTATGTTAGTCGGCGCCGGCACTACCGTTTGAGGGGCGCCGGCACTACATACTCTATTTTGGGGGCGCCGGCAGGGGCGCCGACACTACCGTATTTTGGGGGCGCCATCGCGAGCGTAGTGGTTACCGGCGCGACGGCCCTCATAACGGCGCGTCGGCCCTCATAATTAACTTCCACGTCCTCATATATAACTAATTTTAGTAACTAATTTTCACTAAAACTAACTAACTAATTTTTCACTAACACTAACTAACTAATTGTTCACTAAATTTCTAACTATTTTTCACTAACACTAACTAACTATTTTGCACCACTAATTTCTAACTATTTTTCCCTTAAATTCTAACTAAATTTTCACTAAAACTAACTAACTATTTTGTACAACTAATTAATCTAATGAACTACACTATAATCTAACAAATAAAAAAATAAAAAAAATGAAAATTTGGCCGGCCCGGTTCGGCCGGCCGGAGGAGGAGACGGGCGCGCTTACCGGCGGAGGGAGAGGCGCGGTGGCGGCGGGGTCGGCGGCGGCGATGGCGGCGGACGGCGAGGAGAGGCGGAGGGGCGCGGTGGCGGCGGCGGTCGAGGAGATCGAGGAGAGGCGCCGTGGCGGGGCGCGCGGCCGACGTGCGCGCGCGGGAGAGAGAGGAGGGCGGGGATGGCGCGGACGGCACGGGTGGCGGCGGCGGCGATGGCGCGCAGGAGATGGGCCGGCGGCGATTTGGGCAGCCTGACGGCGTTGTGGGCTTCGTCTCCGCGGGATTGATCTCCGCGGAGACGAAGTGTTCAGTTATAAACCCCCCCCCCCCCTTTGGACCCGGTTTGTAACACAAACCGGGCCCAAAGGCCAATTTTTGCTGCGGTTTTCGCTGCGCGCGCAAAATAGGCCTTTAGTCCCGGTTTGTATTACAAACCGGGACCAAAAGCCAATTTTTTTTAAATTTTCATTCCCGCCTTATTTCAAATAAAAAAAACACGTGCGGCCACCGCCATGCCACACGTGTCCACCGCCGCCGCCGCCATGTCCGGCCACCGCCGCCACCGCCACCGCCGTGTGCCGGCCACCGCCGCCACCACCACCGCCGTGTGCGGCCACCGCCACCACCGTCACCGCGGTGTGCGGCCACCACCGTCACCGCCATGTGCGGCCACCGCCGCCGTGCCACACGTGTCCCTTCCCCGTGCCACGTGTCCCTCCGCCGTGCCACACGTGTCGCTTACCCGTCGACGCCGTCGTGCGACGTGTAGCCACCGCTTCCACGTGCCTCGCCCCGCCGACGCCGGCGTGCGACGTGTGTAGCCGTGGCTTACACGTGCCATGCCCCGCGTGCGCTATATATAGCGACAAGTGCGGGCGCAACCACACGTCGCCACCGCCTCCGCTCATTCATCTCCGGGATGCCTCCACGTCATCGAGGGGCGTCTGGTTTCCGTGGCGTTCGAGTGCGTCCGAGCGGTAGGTTCACCGCCGAGATACGTGCCGGTGGCTTCCGCCTCACCCTCGGCACGTACAACACGCCGGAGCTGGCGGCGCGCGCTTACGACGCGGCGGCGTTGCGCTTTCGGCGGCCAGGGCGAGACATGAACTTCCCGGATGTTGAATCGCTAGAGGAGGCGGAGTTCCTCGCGCCACCGTCGTGCCTCGTCGACGACGAGGACCGTCGCCGGCACCGCCAGGTGCAGCGCAGGATCGCCATCGCCGAGCGCGACGAGCAGTTGATGCGCCAGTGGAGGGCGCAGTTCCCCAACGATGTCGACAACACCGACGCGTTCTCGGAGAAAAGTTTCCCGCCACATAAATGGAATTAAAGTACAGAGCTCAACTTAAAATTAATTAAGATACATCGCCAGATTCGCCTGTTCGAGTCATTCAGTCATACTCGTGCCTAGCCCTATAGTACTCGCCACTGTAGTCGTCGTAGTCGCCGTCATCATCGTCGCTGGCATCGGGGTCGCGGTAGTCGAACCTCGACGGGAGAGCACGCGTGGGCTGGGACTGAGGGTAGCGCAGGCGGGGGCCACGGTAGGCCATGACGCCCTGGAGAGTCCGGCCGCGCCACCACAGTCGACGGCCGGCCTCGTTGAAGTCCGAAGGAGGCGGGCCACCCTCCCCGTGCCTGGCAAGCGCCCTCTCACGCCGATTGATGAAGAAGCTTTCCCAAGTCGGGAAGTAGTCGGGATGCCACTGGGGATTCCTTCGCTGCTCTGGCGTGAGCTCGAAGTAGTAGTGGTTCGTGATGGCCATCTCGCGCGCCACACCTAGAGGGACAGGAGGGACCGGTACGCCTCCGACGCCCAGCAACCAGCCGGTCGGGACGCGGTAGCCCTGCGGGCAGGGGTAGTTCGACGCGCAAAGCGCCTCTGCCTCTCGGAGGGTTAGAGATACGATGGAAGCCATGGGACAGAGTGATGAGGTTTGCAGATATGAGTCTAGATGTGATATGTAAATGGAGGCCAAGCCTACAATATATATATAGTGAAAAAATGGCGGGAGGACAGAGGCGGGAAGCAGTGGAAAGCGCGGGAAGAAAAATAGGCGGGAACGCAGTGGAAAGCGCGGGAAGAAAAATAGGCGGGAACGCAGTGGCGCCGAAAACATTAGTCTCGGCTGGTGGGTACAACCGGGACTAAAGATCATTTTTTTGTCATCTAACAAAACTGTCGGTGGGATAAAGACGTGTGGGTAACCTTTAGTCCCGGCTGGTGGGTACAACCGGGACGAAAGATCCTTTTTTGTCATCTAACAAAACTGTCGGTGGGATAAGGACGTGTGGGTAACCTTTAGTCCCGGCTGGTGGGTACAACCGGGACTAAAGATGTCGGCAGGATAAGAACGCATGGGTGGACGCCATTGCTCGATGAGATAAAGCATGTTGCGCACGACGCCCTGTCGAAGGAACAAGACAAAGTAGAAGCGGTGATGTGCCTATAAAAGGAGCATCGATACGGCTTGCCAAGCAGATCAACAAGCCAAGCAGAGATTCATTCCCATGGATTGGAAAATCTCCCGTGGCGCAACTTCTCGGAGATGTCGTTGGTGCACACGCCCTACGGCATCTTCGGAAGTTGCTCCTCGGAATTTTTTCCTGCAAGCCCCTGAACGACTACATCTCCTCTAATAGTGTTGGGGAAAGGGTTGGGAAATCCCCGTGGCGCAGCTTCTCGAAGATGTTGTTGGTGCACACGCCCTACGGCATCTTCGGAAGCTGCGCCTCGGAATTTTTCCCCTGCAAACCCGTGAACGACTACATCTCCTCTATATATATGGTACAAAAAGCCAACCACATCTCCACTTTTCATATCTTACATACAGTTTAATGATTACACAAAAATAAAGGGGAAATTGATTGCCATGTTGAGATACTCATTTGTGCCATGAACATTCTTCAATTAACTTGATGATGGAGCATCTTCATCATTTAATCTTCTTCGGCCTTAACCATGGAGCATCTTCATCATTTAACTTGATGCTTGGATCAATGTTCACTACGAAGGGTGGAATTTCATCAAACTTATTATAATCTTCCGACATGTCTGTCTTGTCCTCCACTCCCACGATGTTTCTTTTTCCGGAAAGAACTATGTGGCGCTTTGGCTCATCGTTTGATGTATTTGTTTCCTTATGTTTCCTTTTTCTTGGTTTGCTAGACATATCCTTCACATAGAAAACCTGGGCCACATCCTTGGCTAGGACGAATGGTTCGTCTCTATACCCAAGATTGTTGAGATCCACTGTTGTCATTCCATACAACTTGTCTACCCGAACCCCGCCTCCTGTTTTGTTGACCCATTTGCACCTAAACAAAGGGACCTTAAAAGAAGGTCCATAGTCAAGTTCCCATATATCCTCTATGTAACCATAATATGTGTCATTTGGGCCTTCATTCATTATTGCATCAAATTGGACACCACTGTTTTGGTTGGTGCTCTTTTTATCTTGGGCGATCGTGTAAAATGTATTCCCATTTATCTCGTACCCTTGGAAAGTAACTACAGTCGAAGATGGTGTCTGGGCCAGCAAGTACAGATGATCTTCAATATGTTTGTTATTCAGGAGATGTTTTTGCAACCAACCGCCGAAAGTCGACATGTGTTCACGTCTAATCCAATCGTTCGATCGCCCGGGTTCGGGAGCGTAGAAAGTTCTTGTGGTCACCGATATATGGATCCACCAAGGTGGAACTTTGTAGAGCTGTGTAGTGTGCTTGAGTCAAAGAAATCCCGTCCCTACATATCATTGATTTCCTTCCTAGCGTGCCTTTTCCACTTAGTCTCCCTTCATGCCGCGATTCGGGAACACCAATCGGCTTAAGGTCGGGAATAAAGTCAACACGGAATTCAATGACCTCCTCTCGTTCCATAGCCCTTGGAGATGCTTCCTTACGGCCTAGCACGGTTATGAACATATTTCTTTAAGACTCCCATGAACCTCTCGAAGGGGAACATATTGTGTAGAAATACAGGATCGAGAATGGAAATCTCATCGACCAGGTGAGCGAGGAGATGTGTCATAATATTGAAGTAGGATGGTGGGAACACCAGCTCAAAACTAACGAGACATTGGACCACATCATTCTGCAACCTCGGTAGAATTTCTGGATTTATTACCTTCTGAGAAATTGCATTGAGGAATGCACATAGCTTCACAATGGGCAGTCGAACATTTTCCGGTAGAAGCCCCTCAATGCAATCGGAAGCAACTGTGTCATTATCACGTGACAGTCATGAGACTTCGGGTTCCGGAATGTTTTCTTCTCCATATTTATTATTCCCTTTATATTGGAGGAGAAGCCGGACGGGACCTTGATATCTGCTCGGACATTCAAAAAATATTTCCTTCTCTCGCTTTTGTAAGAGCGTAGGCTGGAGAAATGACGTCCTTTAACTCTCTCATGCAGCTTATTGGGGTCTTTCCAACGTTGCTCGGTCCTCCCGTGCTTCGGTGTATCTTTTGTCTTCCCGTACACGCCCAGAAAGCCTAGCAGGTTCACGCAAAGATTCTTCGTCACGTGCATCACATCGATTGAAGAGCGGACCTCTAAGACTTTCCAATATTCTAGCTCCCAAAAAATAGATTTCTTCTTCCACATGGGCGCGTGTCCGGCATCGTCATTCGGAACGGACCGTCCGCCGGGACCCTTTCCAAATATTACATCTAGATCCTTGACCATACCAAATATATCAACACCATCACGATGGGGAGGCTTCCTCCGGTGATCAGCCTCACCGTTGTAATGCTTGCCTTTCTTTCTTACGAGATGGCCTAAGAAATCGACGATGCCCCAGGTACACGACCTTCTGACCTTTTTCCAAATAATCACCTTCGAGCTCATGTAAACAGTGCGTGCATGCATTGTATCCCTTGTTTGACTGTCCTGAAATGTTACCAAGAGCAGGCCAGTCATTGATGGTTACGAAAAGCATCGCTCTTAGGTCAAATTCCTCCTGCTTGTGCTCGTCCCACACACGTACACCTGCTAGGGATCACAGCTGTAGAAGTTCTTCGACTAATGGCTTCAGGTACACATCAATGTCGTTCCCGGGTTGCTTCGGGCCTTGTATGAGCACTGGCATCATAATAAACTTCTGCTTCATGCACAACCAAGGAGGAAGGTTATATATACAAAGAGTCACAGAGCCAGGTGCTATGGCTGCAGCTCTGCTCTCCAAAAGGATTCATGCCATCCGTACTTAGACCAAACCTTAAGTTCCTTGCATCCTGTGCAAAGTTTGGGAACTCTCTATCGATTTTTCTCCATTGGGATCCATCAGCGAGGGTGCCTCAACATCACGTCTTTCTTACGGTCTTCTTTGTGCCATCGCAACAACCTAGCGTGCTCTTTATTTCCGAACAAGCGTTTCAGCTCGTGGTATTATAGGAGCATACCACATAACCTTGGCGGGAACCCTCTTCTGGGGCGCTCGCCCTCAACATCACCAGGGTCATCTCGTCGATCTTATACCGCAATGCGAGTGCACACCGGACATGCATCCAAATTCTCGTACTCACCGCGGTAGAGGATGCGAGTCATTAATGCATGTATGTATCTTTTGCACATCTAATCCTAGAGGGCGAGACAATCTTCTTCGCTTCGTACGTACCGGCGGGCAATTCATTACCCCTTGGAAGCTTCCTCTTAATTATTGTCGACAACTTTCCAAATCCCGAGTCGGTGACACCGTTCTCTCGCCTTCCATTGCAACAATTTCAGTGTCGTTGCCTAGCTTTTTATGGCCATCTTCGCAAGTTGGGTATAACAATTTGTTGTGATCTTCTATCATGTTGTCGAAGGCCAACCTTTCCTTTTCGGTTTCACATTCTCTCCTTGCATCGCGCAATGACCCGACCAAGATCATCATCGGCAGGCTCATCCGGTGCCTCTTGATCTTCTACTTCATTGTCTTCATTGCCTTCACGGTATCATCGTATTCAGGGAAATTGGGATAACCGTCATCATCCTCTTCCTCTTCTTCATTGTCTTCCATCATAACTCCTCTTTCTCCGTGCTTGGTCCAACAATAGTAACTGGGCATGAAACCGAATCGCAGAATGTGGCTGTGAATGAGCCTCGAGTGAGCGTAATTTACGGTATTCTTGCAGTTGACACATGGACAATACATGAAGCCACCATGTTTGTTTGCCTCCGCCACGGCCATAAAATTATCCAGGCCCGAAGTGAACTCGTCAAACCGTCGGTCAATGTACATCCATTGCCGATTCATCTGCATGATATAATTAAGCTGATCAAAACCATTACAGAACATCACGATGTATATATACACATGCATTTTATCAATTACAGATGAAAAGGATAAAGTTGTTAACCTCGATGAAGAAGAAAAAAGCAAGTTAAGTGTGGCTTGATTTGTGTAAACTCAAGTGGCAAATCCTCTTAAGCATTTCATCGAACACCTCTTGTGCATGTGAAGAAGAGAGGAGAGCAATACACCCCTCTTGTGAAGAAAGTGAAAAAATGGCCAAGTGTGGCTCACAGTTGGGCAGGGGCAAGGTTATATAGCCAGATTGGGGACTTTGTCCCGGTTTGTATTACAAACCGGGTCCAGAGGGGGGGCCTTTGGACCCGGTTTGTAATACAAACCGGGACTAAAGGTTCCCACGCTCGACACGGCTCTGCCGTGCCCTGCCGTGGACCCTTTAGTCCCGGTTTGTATTACAAACCGGGTCCAAAGACCACTACCGGACAGGCTCTGAGCTAGTGGGGTCGCCCTGGGCAAAACGAACCGGGACCAATGCTCCCCATTGGTCCCGGTTTGGTTCTACACTGGGACATTTGCTTGGGACCAAAGGCCTCTTCTCCACTAGTGTATTGTAGCATATCTAATTAACTTTTACATCCCCAAAAAATTGTTTTAGATCATATTGCTAAAAATTTACATCATGAAAAACGTTTGTGTACAACAGATGATGCATTTTACATCACCGTTGCTGATGCAACAAGTGATGAAAAATACATCACCACTGGCCAAGCCACACATCAAACATGTTGGGCGCGCAGAGGTGGTAATCCGCCGGTGGTGGACGGTGGTGATGGCGCGGTCGCAGAATCAACACTGGTGTGTGTGTGTGGGGGGGGGGGGGGGGGGGGGGGTAAAGCATCTCCTACACTGCAGTAGCTCATTGGACAGTGGGCCGCCGAATCGTCAGGCAGATGTAGAATTCGTCCCCCCCTCGCTGCAGCCATTGTCGGTATGTTCAAACATTTATTTGTAAGTTTTATTATTTTTAAACAATGTTTTACTTCAAACAGTGTTTTCGGCTTGTTCTTTTGCTTGTAGTCTTTGCTAACCGATTCAAACATTTATTTGTAAGTTTTATTATTTTTAAAGCTATTTATACTACTGTTGGGGATAGGGTTCACGATCCAAAGATTTATATCTAACTTTAAGAGGAACAGGGAAATGAGAATAAATCGGCAGCCGATTCGTGTTCGTGGTGCCCGGGCTGAAATAATTGATGTAGTGTAAAACATCAACGCGCTGCGGAAACTGCCGGGAAAGTTCGGCTTAAATGATCGGGCAGCCGTCCATTGAACCATTGCCGCTCAGCTTGTTGGTACCAAAATGCCGGCCTGGAACCCGCATGTTCACTGTAATTTGGCACGAACTTTCAGTGTGTGTGCTACACGACTTGAAGGGAGACGTGCACATGGCAAAGGCATGCATGTATCTCCGCAACATGTCGCCAGCAACGTAGCAACTGGTTTCAGTTTGATAAAGCCTGTTCAGTTCTCATCAGCAAAGGCAGCTAAAAAGTAAGTAAGCCCGTCCGATTTGACCATGCCCATGCCTGACCGGAAGCTCCAGTATAATTCGCCCAAGTCTTACCCCAGTTGGACTATATATGTGCAATTTAATTAATATCCCTAAACGTGTATCAAGTGCCGTGGTATCCGGACAAGGTGGATGCTGTTTACGGCAGCTTGCAGGACAAACCTGTCACGGCCATCCATGAATTTCGACAATGGAAAATCGAGAGACAAATATACTCTACCTGGAATCCGCAGCCAACGAAGTCAAACATTTTGTATTTGGTAAAAGGACATTTAATTATTTAAATGGTTTAAGTATTACACACAACCTCTGCATATTTTATTGCACACAGCCGTGACCAAGTTCGACTAATGAAAAGAAAAGGTAAATGCGAATTACACACCAGCATTGAGAAAATGTAAAAAAACGAATGTGGAGCTAGTTCTATGCGGAGACTATGTGGCCACTCTTGTTGGAAAAAAGTATCCCTCACCATGGACTCCAAGTCTCCAACCGTGTACAAACCCCTCCGGCTTCGAGTTTAACGTGATCATCCACCAGGGCATGAGCTGGGATAGGCTGCGCCTACCCCAGAGGTTCGCCTCGATCGTCGAAGGGCAAGAGCCCCACCATGTCCTCCTGCATGTGGTGATGTCCGACGGCGAAGGGCAGAAGGCGCTTCGCCCGCTCGCACGACATTGAGGCCGAGCACTGTGTCGTCTTGAAGTACGACTGCCACGAAGACTTTAGCGTCAAGGTCTTCGACGGGACCATGTGCCGCCGCCACTACCAGTCCAACGAAGACGACTAGGAGACGCCAAGATGAAGACGATGTAGTCTTCTACTATGTTTCTATTCTGTTTTTTATTCAAGTTCTATCAATTTGCTTCATGCAAACTCCAATATATATGCAACATTTGAGAAATGAGATATGCTTTGGCCAACACTGGACCGAATGGGCCGCGTGGCTACGCGCATTGTCCGAGCCAGCCCCTCCGCATGACGCATCATGTTTGCGGACCGACCCAATCGGACTGAAACAGACCTTTGGATCGGTCGGCATGCTAAAAATGCCTTTATATGCTAAGATTTGTGAAGATGATTTTTTTAATCTAGTTTATGCCCGTCAAAATGTCAGCCTGGAATCCTCATATTCAGTGCAATTTGGCACGAACTTTCAGTTTGTGCGCGCTACGACTTTTGAAGGGAGTGTGCACATGGCAAAGACGTGTGCAGTGCAGAAGGCGGCCGGAACTAACCCAGCCCGCACGTATGCATGTATCTCCGCAACCTGTCGCCAGCAACGTAACAACTGGTTTCAGTTTGGTAAAGCCTGTTAAATTCTCATCAACAAAGACAGCTAAGTAAGCCCGTCTGATTTGACGAGACCCGAAGTTGTTGCAGTATAATTTGTCAAGTCTAACCCCGCTTGGACAATAGTACTCTACTTACAAGACTGGGTACATGCAAACCCGAGTATCACGTGTTCCGGTATCCCAACAAGACGGAGCCTGTTGCCGGCAGCATACCCGGACAAAAACATGGATTTCGGTATACTCTACCTGTCACGGTCATACATGAGTTTTGAGTATGGAGAATCGAGGACAAATATAGTCTACCTGGACTCGCACGGCAAACGATGAATGAAGTCAAACAGAACAAGTAATTTTCTATACTTTCACTGTTGTAAATTAAATGTCATGACTTTGGTTAGACTTGGTCTAAATACAGTGATCCAACTTATACATGTTCTACTAGTGTATATTGGTGCTCATATTATTTTTAAGAAAAACTGCAACACTTGTTGAGAAACGGAGGTATTGTAGGATTCGCGACACACATGGTGCAAATGCACGGTACGTACGTGATCCTGGCGCAGGCGTGCACCGCGGTGTACGTACATACGTACGTGTACACCGCATCATTTGCTTCTTCCATACCGATATCCTGCATGCGTGCTGCTCGTCTTCTCAGCTAGCTAGTGCATCATCGGATATGAACCTTGCTTAAAGCAAAGAAATTAACAGGAAGAGAGATATGTGGAGGAGAAAATCGTAGGCCGTGGAGCGATATTCGGGCGTAGGCGTACGCCTCCCTCCACAAGTTCTTCTCTTTTGTCCATATATACATGCGTAACATGCCTGCTGCGACGCGGAGATATTGGATGTATCTGCGCGACTCGATCGGCTGCGCGGCGTACGTTTGCCCGTACCAGCATATCCGGAACCAGATTCCCTTGTTCTTGTTCTCTTTTGAACGTCATATCAGATGGGTGTGTTCTCCTAAAGATTTTGATTTCCTTTTCTTCTTTTAGGGCTTTAGATGTTGTTGTTTATCTCGAGAGAGAGTTGGCGGGTTTGCTGCGACACCAAGTTTTTTTTTTTCTCTTTGAGCTTACTGTTTTTCTTAGCGTGAGTGCTATGAATACCGTACATTTTCCGACCACGAAAAAAGATTTTAATAGTTACATGAACAAACAAAGACTTTAATAGTATCTAGGTATGCTTTTACATCGTAAAGAGTAATGGTTGAAATTTCCAGTTAATTTAATCAAATAGTGATTTAAAACCCCAATTATAATTATAAATTTAGTAGAAAAATACCTAACCAAAACAACGGGGCTCCCATTATGTAATTTATTATTTTAAAAATCGCATTTATTAGTTCCAAAACTTCTAAATGTATGCAATGATGTATTCTACAATTATTCTGATCGTAAGGTTCACGGAGTAAACCATTTTCGATAGCTGTACAATACTAAATGTACGAGTCAAAAAAATCCTAAACAATCTCTATTTATTAATGGGTGATGTATTTGGTTGGATCCTTTCAAATACAACTTTACCTGCCCTTAAATACCTCATAGTAATGGGTCAAAGATTCAGTTGGATCCTTTCGAATACAACTTTACTTGCACTTACAAATATCATAATACTATATACAGAGTTTTGTTTGGAAATTTCAATAGTAATTGTGCATCAATTTGGCTACTTGATAATATAAGTTTGTTCCAAAAAGGTTGAATATGATGATAGATGTTTTCCATTTTATTAACCATGTGCCATATGTATTGTAATTTTGATGTCTCCAATTGCTAGTAATTGTAAATACGCAGAACATGTCTAATAAGTTTTTTTTACATATCTCCTTTTGTATGATTAACTAGTAATTTTTTCTTTTTGGAGGATTGATTATCTGGAAGTTCGATCAACACGACAATGTGTAATTGTATGAATCGTAAACATCCATTCCACGTTGACTCTATTTTTTTAATTAGAAATGGCATTACAATGTTTCTCTAAAATGTTGCAAATGTTCCAATGTTTTTTTTTCTCTGAGGAAAAGAAAATGATCCATCCTTCTTAAAGTCCCGATATATATCCCACAAGTCACGTCAACCTGACAATGAAAAACATAGTCACATTGAAGGGGGAAGGTTAGACTTTGGGTCCTTAACTGCATTCTAAACCACTAGTTTAACCGTCCAACTATTTGCCATTATTTCAAACAGCTACAGCACAAGCTAGCTACAATGGTACGGTACGGTACTGTCAACAACCATATGTACATGGTAGGCCCGTCTTCCAGCTTAACCATGCAAAGAGAATTACGTTCAAAATAACTACTCCTTATAACCAGAACATAATCAAAATCATAATCAACTTGTCCTATCAAGGAAAGTTCACCATTGATACCACCGACGCACCCCCACCGCAACTGTGGGCCCACCGGTCATGCTGGTTCCAAGTGGGGCCAACCATCTCCCGTGTGCAACATCGTGGAGGAGCTAACGTGGGTGGCCTTAGAAGCGGTGACACAATTTAGATCTAGGCCAATCCAGGCTCGATCGGGGGTCATGGGGGATGCTGCCGTACCATGTGGATGTCCACTGGAATTGGTGTGACAATGCGGTGCGGCAAGCCTTTGACTGTTCAGGGGGTGGGAGAAAGCTCAGGGTTGTCTGTTCTCGATTGTCCAGGAGGTGGAAGACGGATGGTTTCTCAACCATGCTAGTCGTTGGTGGATCGCGACATTTCAGGTACGGCGGTGTGACCAACATGGATGATGTGGCCCCAATCCAGTGGGCATGTATAGAGGTGTCCGACGTGGCCCCAGTGTGAAACAATATATGGTGATCTTATAGATTAAAATACCGAGTTCATTTTTCACCATTAAACGAAGAAACAGTAAATCGTTACCTACAAACCTTTCTATTTGTACTAGTCAATATACCGCTTATATCAGTGAATATGCCAATCTATATCGGTCAATATGTGTCAAACGATATTTATGATCGTCATATACCATATCACATAGCAACCTATGTTTCGAACCTTGATAATGGCTGGCAAAATTATTAAGCCAATTTTAGTATCTCAGTCATGACACGATGTACATCCTCCATCTGAAAACAGGTTACTCAACTTTATTTATATACGGATGTATCTACATACTAAAATATGTTTAGATACATCCATATCTAATTAAATCACTTAATTTTCAAACAGAGGGTGTACTGGACTCCAATTTCTCTTACGAAAGGATTATTATTGTTTCTCAAAATGCTTCAACCGATCTTTGTAGCATGCATACGTCAAGTGGCGTCAAGCTGTCAATTAAAAATTTGGTCACCTTGAAGGTAGAAGGTTAGACTTTTGATCTTTATAAGTTGAATATAAGCCACCTGCTGCCGGCCTTCAATTTAAACAGCGCAACGTCGCACGACTTACTTTAGTCAAATAGATTCAATCTTTTATGAATAATCGTAAACTGGAATGAAATTTTCAGTTGTTCAATTTTTTCATGATTTTCGTACGGACGGTCTTGGTGTGGGCAACCCCTCGATAAATAGAAGGAACGAGTGCTGTCGCCTCCACTAAAACATTGCCGGCACCCT
This sequence comes from Lolium rigidum, assembly GCF_022539505.1. Classification (NCBI taxonomy): domain Eukaryota; kingdom Viridiplantae; phylum Streptophyta; class Magnoliopsida; order Poales; family Poaceae; genus Lolium; species Lolium rigidum. The sequence goes on along the minus strand of NC_061514.1, from coordinate 329,328,526 downwards.
ACGCACGCATGTATCTCTACAGCTTGTCACCAGCAACATAACAACTTGATTACTGGCCTATTCAAATCTCATAAACAAAGTCAGTTAAATAATTAAGCCCTTCTGGTTTGACAGACCAGAGGTTGCAGACTTGCAGTATAATTCGCACGGATCACGTGTTCAGCCATCCGAACAAGTCTTTCCTGTTTTGGGCAACATGCGGACAAACATGTCACCGCAATGGATTTCCAGAGTGGAAACAAATTCGCGCGAGAAAATTTGCACGGACAAAAGATAACTTAAAACTGTTGGGGGCCATGGATTTCGAGAGTCGAACTAATTTATGTATGTGCCAATTTAGAAAATTGTTTAGACGCATGGTTCAGTTTAGAGGGGAAAAATATAGTATATTGGAGGGTTGTATTGGGGGCGCCAGAAGAGACATATGTCGACACTATCACTCCTTCGGGTTTCTTTTTTTTACTATGTATCGTATTTGAGCTGCGGCTGGGGATGATTTAACTTCCTAACAAATGTGTTGTCCATGATGCCTAGTCATTCCTTTTCCTCGTATACTTCCAAACAAAACAATAATCTTAATGTTCCATAAGTAAAAAAGAAAACCAAAAAATTGAACAAGGCATAGGGTACGCGAGTACGCGACACACACTTGTTGCAATACACGGTACGCAGATCCCAGTGCGAGCTCTGCAACATTGCTTCTGCTCTACCGATATCCTGGCCAGCTGGTAGCTGCCGTGGGATGTGCAGTCGACTTCAGTGTTATATCCAACGACACCTTTGCTTAAAGCAAGGAACAGAAAAGATACCGATCGAGTAGAAAATGTTGCGCGGAGGAGCGGTTCTGGTGGGCGTACGTACGCGTAGGACGCGATGCCCGGCCGCGTCGCGCCCGTCCACACAGGTTTTCTCTCTGCGCGTACCACATGCCTAACATGCCGCTGCGACGCGGAGATACACTCGTACCCATGTATATTGGATGGATCTGCGCGGTGTGTCCATCGGCTCGGCTGCGGCCTACGTTTGCTGCCCGTACCGGCATATCCGGACCTAGATTCGCTTCTTCTCTTTTAAACGTCAATATCTGATGGATGCTCTTTTAAAGGTTTCGGTTTTCTTTTCTACCGCGCGCCCCCGTTTCACAACAAGGTCCTAGTATCGTCAACATTTCGGTGTATCTAGATCTATTTTAGCTATATATACATTCATATATACGTGCAACACTTATTTCGCATGGAGGTACTAGTTTACAGATATATGGTTTTATAATGTTTACTACTATGGCGAGAGCAGTTGAGTTTGATGTGCCACCAAGTCTGAAACTCGAAAGCATTTTTCTGCGGCAAACCCTTTGAGTCAAGCGTTATTTTCTTTTCACAATGTTTTACAACTACGGAAAAATAATATACTCCCTCCATCTAAGATTACCTTCAAAACTGCGTCTTGACCTGGCTCGAAAGGACCGTTGAGTGGCAAAGTGGTTCACCCAGAACACAGATGAACATTGCTCACCATGATGTCAAGGATGAAGAGCACAGGCATGTCCAAGGCAAATCTCACATGATCCCCGCCACCTACGGCTCAACCACATGGCTATATATTGAAGCTGCATAACACTGGTCTCGAACAAAGAAGATCAGGGACGGAGCCAGGAATACTAAACAAGGGGTGCTAAATGTACATCACATAAGTTGGAGGGGAGCATATAGCTAAAATTTGCTAAATTTAGGGGAAAATTTACAAATTTTAAAGGGGTTTTTCAGGAAAAAAATCAAGGGGGGGGGGGGCAATGGCCCCAGCCTGCCCCCACTGGCTCCATCCCTGAAGAAGATACAACACCAAGAAGGACACCACCACCGAAAGGACAAGATGCCGCATCACTAAGCATTGACCGAAGATCTCTTTGTTGCCGTAGGACTCGAGGGCTTCAACCTGCCAGCAAACAGAGAACATGCTAGCGGAACAAAAGGTAGGGTCTTCCATACCTTTCGGGACGGCGCCGTCGCAAAACATAGCGAGCTTCTTTGAGATGAATTTTGTGTCCCATGTTGCGAGACGATATATGTCTAATGATATTTAGGATCGTCTAACAAGATTGTGACGTACTAGCTTCCATAACATCCTGTATTTTGGACATTGTTAGTTATTGCTCGCAAATTAAGCCATTTCCAATAGCTATACAATACCAAACATACGAGTCAACAAAATCCCCACACTATCTCCGTTTAATGGGCCAAGGATTTAGTTGGATCCTTCAAAAACAACTTTAGTTGCACTTAAATAAATCTCGTAATATAGCATATCCAATTTAGTTTGCAAATCATCAAACAGTCATTGTGCATTAATTTGCATGTGTTAAAGAATATTGTTTGTGTCTAATAACTTGATCTTTCGGGGTACTGTACTTTATTTGTATGATTGTCTCGTAATTATTTTCATTCAGATTGAATAGAAATTAAGTTTGATAAATGTGCCAGCTTGTAGCCACATAAACCATAAACATTTATTACATGCGGTACAACCTCCATCCGCAGATAATCTACTCAACTTTATGTAAATATGGATATAACTGCACACCGAGATGCGTCTAGATACATCTATATATACATAAAAGTAAGTAACTTAATTTTGAACGGATGGAGTATTGGGCTCGAGTTTCTCTTAGGAAAGGATTGCATTGTTTCTCTCAAAATGCTTCAAATTTTCTGACCCATGATGTTCCATTCGAGCTGTCAATTAAAAGTTCGCCACCATGAAGGTGGAAGGTTAGACTTTGGATCTTTTAACTTGAATGTAAACCAAATCGAGATGGTTTGAGGAGCATTTGTTTTGTCACATGCCTATATATCAATATGTCGAATGATATTTAAGGTCGTCTAACAAATCGTCACATAATGGCTGACATGTCATCCTATATTTTTAACATCTATAGTTGCTCGCATATTAAGCCATTTCCAATAGTTGTACAATACTAAATGTACGAGTCAATGAAATCCACACATAATCTATGTTTAAAATGCTAGTTGGATGCCTTCAAATAAAACTTTAGATGCACTTAAATAAATCTCGTGATATATCATATGTAATTTAGTTTGGCAAATCATCAAACAATGATTGTGCATTAAGTTGGATATATACTTGGTTATATAATTTTGTTAAAGAAGATTGTCCGTGTCTAATAACTTGATCTTTTGGGGCACTCTATTTCTTTTTTGGTATGATTGACTCGTAACTATTTACATTTTGCAGGATTGATTAGAAAATTAGTTTCATAAACGTGACAACTTATAGCCACATGAACCGTAAACATTTATTACGCGCGGTCCAACCTCCATACAAAGATAATCTACTCAACTTTATTATCTGAAATATAATGACACAGTGTGATGTGCCTAGATACATCCATATGTACATAAAAGAAAGAAATTTATTTTTGAAGGTAGGGGGTTTTTGGACTCTAGTTTCTCTTACGAAAGGATTGCATTGTTTCTCTCATAATCCTTCAAATTCTCCGATCCATGATGTTTGCGTCAAGCTGTCAATTAAAAACCTAGTCAGCTTGGAGGCGAAAGGTTAGAATTTTGAACTTTTAACTAGAATCTAAACCACCTGTTTAACCGTCCACTCCCCTCCTTCAATTTAAACAGCGACACCGCACGACTTAAGTGTAACAGCAACAGCAGACGCTAGCTAGCTAGATCGGTACGGTACTTTGAACAACCGTACGAACAACGAACGCGTCTCTTCCAGCCGTCCTATGCTACACAAATGCCAGAGAATATTACGTCCAAAAAACTTAATTCCTCTAAGTACAAAACCAGAAAATAATGGTAACCATAATAAGGGACGCGTCGTATCAACGAAGGCCGGAACCTTCACGGTTGCTGCCACCCACGCATCCCCAACCGCGACTGTTTGCTTGGACTGCTAACGGTGGGCCCCACCCGTCATGGGTGGGACCCACCTCTCTTCTCCACGAAGCATATATAGAGACCCAGCCGAGGTGCCACATCGTCTTCAACTCAAACCTCCGAGAGCGGAACACAAACTCTCCGGCGCCACCACGAGAGCTCTGATTTCTGGCGTCCGATCCCGCCGGAGAAAATTACTACCCCACAGTCCCGACCGCACACTACGACGGCGGCGACTCAGCACACGCCGCCGCCACGATGCCGTCCGCCGCCTGCGCCGTCCCACCCGCCGCGGCGCCGGGAGACGATAATACCGCCGCCGTCTCCCCGAAGGTCCTCCTCGGCCGGTACGAGCTGGGCGGCCTCCTCGGCCGCGGCGCGTCCGCCAAGGTGTACCTCGCCAGGGACCTCCACACCGGCCGGGACGTGGCCATCAAGTCCTTCCCCAACCCGCGCGCCGGCGGCGCCGGCGCCGGCCCGGCCCCCATCGAGCGGGAGGCGGCCATCCTCCGCCGCCTGCGCCACCGCCACGTGGTCCGCCTCCACGAGATCCTCGGCACGCGCAGCCGGGTCCACTTCGTGCTCGACCTGGCCGCCGGCGGCGAGCTCTTCTCGCTCGTCGACGCGTCCGGCCGCATGACGGAGGACCTCGCCAGGCACTACTTCCGCCAGCTGGTGTCCGCCGTGCGCTACTGCCACTCCCGCGGCGTCTTCCACCGCGACATCAAGCCCGAGAACCTCCTCCTCGACGCCGCCGGCGACCTCAAAGTCGCCGACTTTGGCCTCGGCGCCCTCGCCGCCGACGGCGGTAGCAACCCCCTCCGCCACACCATGTGCGGCACGCCCGCCTACGTGTCCCCCGAGATCCTCTCCAAGCAGGGGTACGACCCGGCCAAGGTGGACATCTGGTCCTGCGGGGTGGTGCTCTTCGTGCTCGCCGCGGGCTACCTGCCGTTCAACGACGGCAGCCTCATCAACATGTACCGCAAGATCTACGCCGGCCGGTTCCGCTGCCCAAACTGGTTCTCCCCCGAGCTGCGCCACCTGCTGCGCTGCATCCTCGACCCCAACCCCGCCACGCGCATTGGCACCGACGGCATCATGGACCACCCCTGGTTCCGCCACGGCGCCACCGGCGACGACGCATCACTCATGCGCGGGCACGACGAGGAGGCGTGGTTCAAGACGGAGTTCAAGGAGGACGTTGGGCGCGAGATGTCCGCGTTCGACATCCTCTCCTTCTCCCCCGGCTCCGACCTGTCCGGGCTCTTCGGCGCCGGCCCGGGCACGGAGCGAGTCTTCGTTGGCGAGCCCGCCGCCGCCGTGCTCGCCAGAGTCGAGGACGCCGGGAAGAAAGGCGGGCACACCGTGAGAAGGGAAGGAAAGAACCGCGCCGCCGGGCCGGTGTACATCGAGGCCGAGGGCGGCATTGTCGCCAAGGTGACCGTGTTCAAGATCGCGGACGCCGTGTCCGTGGTGGAGGTGGTCAAGGGCCATGGCCCGGAGGCCTCGGCGTTCTGGAAGGACTGGCTCCAGCCGGCCGTGAAGCCCCCGGCAGCAGCAGCAGCCGCAGTGTGATGACGATGACCTCTCTGCCGAGGGTGAGCCAGCCGGGGTTCTTAAAATTCCAACATCGCCGTGCCCATGCCGGCTGCCGGCGGCCGGCGCGCGCGGGCCGAGATTTCTTGTTTCAGTCGCGAATTGCTTTGTTGTTTTTGCCCGTGTTAATGCGCCTGCGTAAGCACGAACGAGGTGCCATCTGGTGGTCGGCGACGACCCTGCGCTGTACAAATTCCATTCCATGGATAAACAAGAAATCCTTTGCGAGCCGAGACAAATTTGTCGTCGTCAGGGAAGTGGACCGCGATCTCTACAAGATACCTTGGGATCAACTTTGTGAGAGGAAAGGCAGAACGTCCAGAACGGGAACCGTGCAAGGCATGGATCAGAATGAGATGCTCCTGAACCTGATTAACTTGCCGCAAAGAAGAGAAGGCTATGAGCCTATCATGATTCATCGCTACCTCTGAACTATTTTGGAAGCCAAAGCCAGCACGAGCTGAGATTTGTTTGTTTAAAAGGTGAAATTGCTTGGTTTTAATTTGGGCATATCTCTGCCGAAACTGTTTAAACTTGGTTGTTCAGAGAAATTATCATATCAGTAAAACAGCTATAAAATACAGCCTGGTTTGTTCAGCCTGGGCATATCAAATACCGAACCCGAATAACTTAGGGCGAAGAAGAGAACGCCATGGGCCTATCAAATTTCAACGTCCATCAATCTCTGAACTCCGAACCCAAGCCAGCACGGGTTGACATCTGTTTGTTTAATCAGTAAACTGATTTGTTGTTCTGGGCATGTGCCAAAAGAACTCTGAAGTCAAGCTCCACTAGGATGGAATACCGTGGGAATCTTTTTGGCTACAGTTTCTGCACAATTGGTTAAACTAGGCTTTTCAGAGATATATCAGTAAACGAGCTAAACTACAATCATCTCTGTTCAATTTCTAGAGTTTGAGCTTATTTGACTGAAGTTGTCTGCTGAAAAATTTGTATGTTCTAAATGGCATTGATTTATTTTGTATTGTTTCTGCCACGGACATGAGAAAAAATAAAGGTCAAAATGTTTCCTCCCCAGCAAAAGGACTGAAAATACTACCTCTATACCGGTTTACAGGGGTATTACGCATTTCAAGAAAAAAGTTTGACTATAAATTTGGTCAACAAAATATGAGATACATGCGACGAAAATTATACCATTGGATGCATATTTAAAGAAGTTTCCAATAGTAATTTTTTGTGATATATATCTTATATTTTGTTGACTAAATTAGTAGTTAAAATTTTATCTCAAAATACGTAATACCCATGTAAACCGGTATGGATGGAGTAATATACATAAGTCGACTAATTAAAGGAACAATAACATTATGTATATCATTTATGTGTAGATAATTGTCCCGACCCGAATAATCTACATCCTCGTAAACATATTATCCTCACTTATAATGCCGAAATGATCATCACGCAGGTTGCTAGTATGACGAATGTAGTTATTCAGTACATGCACCTGAATAAGTTACCCCACTTTGTATCTAGACGAATTTCCGAAAGAGGTGGTATTTCTAAAAATTTCTTGCCTGGTATGCCCAAGAGAATTCACAATTTCATCTTACACCAAAGTGATTTTGTAAAGACGAATGACGGCAGTGGAAGGTCCGATTTCTCTACCTAAGATTGTTGTGTAGTAGGATACATCATTGGCTTCTCATCAGTAGGTGCTCCGATCAGGTACAAACCGTTGATGATCCAAGAGCCGTGTACGTTTGTGATATAGGCTGCCTACGAGATCTGATCTGGTGACTAGTCACGAACGATCATGGCCTAGGTGATCTGCCCTAGAGATGGGTGCACCGTGCATGCTATGCAGTACCAGTTACCGCCGTACCGACGCCATGTGCGCCGACGCGGACGGGACCGCGAGATGCCGGGGAAGAAAACAACTACGGCACCTGCCTCCGCCGCCGCGTCGCTCCGGTAGGTCTAGGTGCCGTCGGCGTCGGTACACGATGTGTGTGCACTGCTCCATTTGAAATTGCCGTCGGCGTAGGTTCCATCCTAATGGTGCAGGCCGATAAGGTGAAACGATGCTAGGATAAAACGTGACTGTAACCTGATCGAAGAAGAAAGATGCACAAAATTAAACTTGCGGAGGCAGACCTTGGAACTCGATGTGCAGGAACGTGAGTGTATTTATATGCGAGTCTAATACCCCTGCAAAAGTCATCGTGTGCAACAACATCTACGGGCAACAAGCATGATCGACTTGATGCCTCCACGTCGTAAGTGTCACCAGTTGGCAACATAGCGTCTTGAGCCTGCAACTCTGCAAGAGACGCCATGCAGAGGCGAAACTTAAAACTGATCAAGGGATAAAATATATTTCAAAACGTTAAAAAAAATTAAGAAAAAAAATTTCTATATAGTGAGACATGTTCGATGTGTGCATGTAAAGTTTCACATAGAACAGTGTTTTGTGCTATGTGTAACATTTGAATTTTTACACAGGGCACAAAACATGTCGACTTTTTGCTGAAACAACTTTGTGAACATGTAATATGTTAAGATATATACGAGACATTTTTTTGTATTTTTTAACATTTTTAAATATATTCAAAATGCATTTCAAATAAAGGATTCATGTATTTTTTTAACGTTTTTAAATATGTTCAAAATGCATTTCAAATAAAGGGTGCATATGCACCCGGGTGCATAAACACACTGTCCCATGCAGAGCACCTACTGACCAATCTGGAGGTGGAGTGGGCGTCCCATACCATAGCCAGCCACAAATACTTTGCGGTCCATCGGCAAGATAGAGTTGAAGACTAGCATTATATGAATATCCGACCATTGCATCAGTCAAATAACCTAGGCAGTTGCCATCGACGAAGAACCAAGGACATCGCCCCTATTCCCAAACTAAAGCACCACCCTCGGATAAGGACGACTCCCGTCATGCAGGCCGCTCATACAACGATTGCACGCTGCTGCAACAAGCACGTTGTAGTGAGTAGGGATCCTTTTCGTGTGGCATGAGAACTAGGCTCACACCGCCCCCGCACGAGAACCCGGAGACGAACACCAAAGTCGCGATCTCCTCATCGAGGGTGCTCCATCTATCCTCACCAGGAACAGAAGAACCCTGCTGTTGCTCATGCTTCACACGACTGCAGCCACTGGGGTGGTGAGGGGAGGATGGGTGGGAGGAGATGTGCTGGTCACGGATAGGTTTTCTCCTAGGCCGTCAGCGGGAGCAACGAGAGTTTTTGTCTCGTATAGACTATGCTTCTCTCCTCATGGAGAAAAATATGTGTCAATCATGTCACAAATTTGTATACAAATTTCAAACATATCTCTAATAAAATTCTACTGCCTTCACAAATTATGACACTATAACTACGATAATTTGTATTTTTTGTTCTGATTGCGGAACAAATTGGTTGATTAATTTTATGATGTCACATATAAATGCTATCATGTTGTGAATATAATCGCATCTATTATCAACTCCTACTTAATTTTTTATAGTTTATATTAAGAAAAATGTGATGTACATAAACTCCTGCTTAAATCAAATAGGATGGGCGCAACAGAAGCACCGTCCGTTTTGATACGTTCTCCATCCCCATCTGCACAGGACGTCGTTGGGTTGTCATCAGTTTTTTTTTTTTAGATATGGGAGCATCGCCCCAGCCTCTGCATCAATAGATGCACACGGCTCATTTTATTAAACCAAACGTACCAAAGTAGTTTACAAAAAAATCCAGGTTACATTCATGGTGAGACTAAGGTCGATACATGAATCAACCACAGAAATATGCAACATGTAGATAGCCTATCCATTTGCTAATCTATTAATGTGTCGCCATCCAAGTAGTCCGGAAAAAGAAGTCCCGAGCAACCACTAGCATCCGGTTGCACCCGTGAAACCATATCCTCCCGCTGTTCCATAGGGAGAAGCAAAACCCATTGTTGAATCCAATGCGCAGCGCGTCGGATAACCTGCAAAAAATTAGTCCCAATTTGTTTATTAAAGATAATATCATTCCTCGTCCTCCAAATGGACCAGACATAAAGCAGATACACCCATACGGATTTTGTGTTTATCGTCCTTACGTACCCCGTTAAGCCATTTACCAAACATATTAGTAACATTAGCTGGTGGAGGTATGTTGTAAGTAAAATAAGCCATACGCCAAACAATCTTTGGAAATGGGCAAGTGATAAATAAATGGTTAACGAGTTTCAGTTGAATCACAAAAACAACATTTTTGACATCCCTTCCACTTTCTTTTAGCAAGGTTATCCTTAGTAAGGAGCACTTTGTTACTAAGGAACCACATAAAAATTTTAATTTTCAAGGGGATCTTTAATTTCCACAAATATTTACGAAGGTAAATAGCATGTCCATTCATCATATCTAGATACATAGACTTGACAGAAAATAGACCGGAATCAGTGAGTTTCCAACAAAACACATCCTGTTCATTATTTAAAGAGATTGCCATTAACCGTTGACATAGATTCAACCATTGTACCCATTTGTTATTATTTAAACCTCTTCTAAAAGTGATATTCAAGGGTGTATGAGCCAAAACAGTTGAAACAAGGACATTTTTATGTTGAACAATATTATATAATGCTGGGTACTGTTGACACAATGGGGCATTCCCCATCCATGTATCCTCCCAGAACCTAACAGTCATTCCATTACCCACCTTAAAAAAACCCCGGTTAAAGAATTCTGTCTTTATATGCATAAGTCCTTTCCAAAACTGTGAATCATTAGGCTTTGCTTCAACCTGTGAAAGAGTTTTATTCTTGAGATACTTATTATACAACAGTTGCTGCCACATACCCTCTTCCGAGAGCAATTTAAACAACCACTTACTGAGTAAACATTTGTTCTTTAACTCAAGTACTTCGATTCCTAACCCACCTTGATCTTTAGGTCTACACAATATATTCCACCTAGAAAGTCTATATTTCTTTTTATTCTCATCTGATTGCCAGAAGAAATTTGATCTATAGTAATCTAATCTTTTTCTCACCCCAACTGGGATTTCCAGGAAGGATAACATGAACATAGGTAAACTTGTTAGAACCGAATTAATGAGAACTAGTCTATCGCCGTATGAAAGCATTTTCCCACGCCAACAACTTAGCTTAGATGCAAATCGGTTCTCTACAGTGGTTCCACTCGCATTTCGAAGTGCCCTATGATGTATAGGGATACCCAAATATCTGAAAGGTAAGGATCCAGCTTCACACCCAAAAATATTTCTATATTGATGCTCCATATCCTTAGCCTTACCAAAGCAGAAAATTTCACTCTTATGAAAATTTATTTTAAGGCCAGACAGCTGCTCAAAGATAGAAAGAATAAGCTTCATATTAATAGCTTTTGCCATGTCATGTTCCATAAAAAGGATTGTATCATCCGCATATTGTAATATAGATATCCCCCCATCAATCAGGTGCGGTAACAAACTTCCAACTTTCCCATCTTCCTTAGCCCGAGAAATAAGGATGGCCAACATATCGGCAATAATGTTAAATAAAATCGGGGACAAAGGGTCACCTTGGCGCAAACCTTTCCTAGTTTGAAAATAATGTCCGATATCATCATTAACTCGAATACCTACACTCCCCCCTTGTACAAAGTGTCGAATCCTCTCACACCAAATTGGATCAAAACCTTTCATACGAAGAACTTGTTGCAAAAAAGGCCATTTTACCTTATCATATGCTTTCTCAAAATCAATTTTAAAAAGAACCCCATCAAGCTTTTTCCTATGCAATTCATGTATCGTTTCATGAAGGACCACCACACCTTCTAGGATATGTCTTCCTGGTATAAAAGCTGTCTGTGTCGGTTTGATCACTTTCTGGGCTACTTCCGATATTCGATTTGTAGCTACTTTAGTGAAGATTTTGAAACTAACATTCAGTAGGCAAATCGGTCTATACTGTTGAATTTGGGTGGCGTTTTCCTTTTTCGGGAGCAAAGTGATAACTCCAAAGTTGAGTTTATACAAATCTAAATCTCCTCTCTGAAAACACTCAAAGAGTGCCATCAGATCTTTTTTAATGACTTCCCAAAAATGCTGATAAAATTCAGCCGGAAATCCATCAAGTCCAGGCGATTTATTATGCTCCATTTGAAAGACAGCTTTATGAATTTCATCTATTGAGTGATTCATGGTTAATAAATCATTTTCATTTGCCGATAGTTGTGGAATATCACCAGTTCTATTTTCATCCAAAGTGACAGAGCTCGGCTCAGGGTTGCCAAACAATTTCTTGTAATATTCAGTTATGTAAGTCTTTAGATTATCATCACCGACAATAGTACCCTCGTCTTGTTCTAACTGAAAAATTTTCTTTTTCCGATGTTTCCCATTTGCTATTAGATGGAAATATTTAGTATTATCTCCTCCTTCCTGAATATATTTCACCTTAGCCCTCTGAGCCCATTTAATTTCTTCATCCCGCCTAAGCTTGTTTAACTTCTCATTGGCTGTTTTCAGATCATTCCTCTCATTCGGAGATAGGGGTGCGGATTCAGCCTTAATATCCAAAGCATCAATAATAGCTAACAAGCATTCCTTTTCTCTTTTATATTTTCCACTTAAATTTTTTGCCCAACCCCGTAAAAAACGACGTAGATGTCTAATTTTATTCTGCCAGGTTTGTATAGGAGTCTTCCCAACAGGTCCAGCAGCCCATTCAGCTGCAACCATCTCATGGAAACCCTCCTGCTCTAACCAAGAGAGCTCGAAAGTAAAACGAATCTTATTGCCAAAATGAGCTTGACTACCAGCATCAATAAGTATAGGCGTATGGTCAGACCCTGCCCGAGTTAAAGCCCGGACAGATACCATCGGAAATTTTTGCTCCCATTCAACACTAGTTAGAACTCTATCCAATTTTTCATATGTTGGATTATCTCGTCTACTAGCCCAAGTAAATTGTCTTCCTGACAATGCAATCTCTCTTAGATTCAGACTTTCTATAATTGCATTAAAAACAAAAGGCCACCTAGGATTAAAATTATCATTACTTTTCTCCTCTGGTCTTCTTAAGATATGTTGGGTTGTCATCAGTAGGTGCTCCGATCACATGTGCATGTGCCATGTGCGTATGCACCATACGCAGATCTGATGGGACAAATCATGGCCGATCACAGCGTTGGTGGTCTAGCACCGTACATGCCATTTATGCTACTGGTACCACCCGTCCCGCCGCCATGTGCACCGACGCGGTGTCGCAGAGTGGACCGCGCGCGGGGGAGAAGACAACAACAACAGCAACAACTGTACCTCCTCCGCCGCGTCGTTCCGTGGTCCGGCCGGGACACGAATTTTAGTGCCGCGCACTGCACGCCGGAGGAGGATTCGCGATCGGAGGAGTCCAAATTAATGGTGCCCATCGGAGCAATTCCCTATTTTCCGTTTGGGTAGGCTGCAGATTATACGAAGCTGACATATCCTCCATGGGCACCGTGACCGTCATACTGCGCCAGTGAGGTGGGACTCATATATCATCCCGGACAAGCTCTGGTATACAAAATGCACTTCGTTCGATAGCCTGGATTGCATCGGGTGGTACTCAAGTGACACTTTGATTGGTTGTCGCATGCTTTTCCTAGCCTCACATATATGACAACACGGTGTACCTTACCTATCACAAAACCAGCATGGCACCTCCTTTCAGAGGCTTTGGCACGTCGGCGATGGCACCACCGGTCACACCAGTCAAAAGCATCACCATGTCGCTGATCATGGAGACGAAGACCACCATGGCACCGTCGGTCACGCCGGTCACAAGCATGGGCACGTCACCGACCATGAAGATGAAGACCACCATGACACCATCGTTCACGCCGGTCACAAGCATCACCACGTCACCGACCACGAAGACGAAGACCACCATGGCACCGTCGTTCACGCCGATCACAATCATGGGCACATCGCCGACCACGAAGATGAACACCACCATGGCACCGTCGTTCACGCCGGTCAGAAGCATCACCACGTCGACGACCACGAAGACGAACACCACCATGACACGGCTGTTCACGACCGTCAAAAGCATCACCATGTCATCGACCACGAAGACAAAGACCACCAGGACACCTCCGGTCACGGTGGTCACAAGCATCACCACGTCGCCGACCACGAAAACAAACACCACCATGATACCACCGTTCACGCTCGTCACAAGCATAACCATGTCGCCGACGACGAAGCTGAATACCACCATGACATCGTCGGTCACTACGGTCACAAGCATCGCCACGTCGCCGACCACGAAGACGAACACCACCAAGCCACCACCACCATGGATTATCACCTCTCACTTCTCACACATCATCACCACGTCGCCGTTCATGAAGATGGCAAGCGAGAAGTTGAGTAAGAGTGCTCTAAACTATACTCATACATAGGTACACATTACACTATACTAGCGAGTCATTTATATGTTCGTGTATGTACACCGAAACAAGTACCCGTCAACAAGAAAGTCATGCGGAATGGTGAGCTGAACCTACTACTCAAAAGAAATTTCAAACGGTTTAGCGTGTGCGACGGATTTAGCAAAATTCGCTTAAAACTTCATACACGAAATTGCCGATTTACGACCAAGAAAACTCGAAACTGATTGTGGAAATTGATTTGTATCATCGAAACACATCTTTTTCGTGTACAACTTATTTTGATTTGGAGTATGTTTATGTTGATTTGAAAAGAGGGTGTGTGGAGGAGTGTAAGAGAGAACGAGTCTAAGCAAACCAATATGGATCAGAGGGAGTAGAACAATTTTATAACAAAGTCTCTTATGGACTCGACCACTTTTGGTGCTATCGTTTTTCGATTTCATTTGCCACTAGCTACAACAGTTGTTTAGGTCATCCCGTTTTATACAAGGACGTGTTGTAGGAGTAACCCATTACCTTGTAGGTGGAATTGCCACAACATGAGAATTCTTCTTTCCCTTGTCCCTCATTTTTTGAGTATTTTTTTTGTGGAGCAATCGGTAGGAGCACTGCCTTTTAATTAAGTAAGAGGAAAAATCATCGAAACTGTATATGAGAGGGCATATTTGGATTATGGTGGAAATATGTCCCAGAAAACCACCAAAGGATCCAAAATAAAAGAAAAAACTAGTCCGATTCAGCTGAGATAGCCGAAGCCGTTGATTGCACGGTCCCGCTGAAGAATGTCTTCCCTCGTGATATCCGCACCTCGAGGTAGATGAGGCGACGCGCAGTAAAGATGCGCCTGTTTCGTTCCTTCCAAATATTCCATAGCATATAAAAGAAACGCTGATCCGTTTCTGCTCCTTATTATTCTCTGAGTGTCGGAAAGATACTTTTGAAGTTTCCATTTCTTTGTTTGGAATCTAGGCCCTTAAATTTTGAACTATTTTATTTGCTTTATCAATTGATTAAAGAAGAAAGAAGCACATAATTAAAGCCTTAAAGTCGCGAAGAAAGGCCCTGAAACTGCTGTCACAGACTCACAGTAGGTATTACTGAACTACAAGACGCCCACAATCATCAAGAAAACTGGAACGTGACCTGTTATAAACACAAAGGACAAAATCTAGAAGAAACCTTCCAAGACTACAGCTAGATAATCGAACAAAACCACTAAACAAGTAGTCTTCGGTCACTAACTAGCTAACCGTTTTATAACAAAGTCCGTACTCGGCCATTTTTAGGTAAGTACGTATTTCCATTTCATTTGAGGCCGCCCATTTTCAGTTCCATGAGCGATGCGGGCACCTCCATTATTGCACTACTCTATAGCGCCGAGTCCTTATCAGCCTGCGGCCTCACCTCTCATTATTGGCACCAGTTTATTGTTGCCTGGTCATCCATAAGCTTGTTAACTTATCGGGTGATTCTGCTGACCAGCCAGGATCTGGCCATCTACTCCTAGGTTATTTTGGATCTGTGCGAAACTTCACTCACAGACCTGGACAGCATGACTGTTATTGTAGCCTGCTTGGAGAGAATATGGTGTTAAAAAATAAACACCTCCTCTGACCTTGGATGGTTAATTATTTTTATGCAACAGAAGTGTCTGAGTTGGACACACTTACGGTATATCTTCTTTAAAATAGTGCTCGTTGTTAACAACAAGATGTTGAGTTGTGTTTATACATGATCTTCAATAGAAGTTGTGACATGGGACCGTGTGCAATAATATAGTTGATTGACTATATTCAGAATGACTGACCTGCTGAAAGTGAATCGATAGTTATGGGCATATCTTAATTACTCCGTAGTAAAACATGCTTTACATTGGTCCCAAGTTAACAATTCTTGCATAAGAAAGTAGGACTACTAAACCAAGCTAACAACGTGAACACATATTCAATCGGTTTAACTTTTATTTTCTTTTTAAACAAGGCAAAAGATTTACCTCTTTTGTTTATTAAGGAGAGGTTTTACAAGCCCCACTCTTTGCCAAGAGCCCAAGGCTGACAAGCAAAATCTTCTCCGGCAAGGCTCCATATTGCTGCCTCCTTTTTAATTTTCGAAACAAGCATATCTACGATAACAGATTCGTTGAGGAAACTGGTGCATTCCTTCATTCCAATTTTTCCAAGAGGCTATCATTGTAAGCGAGGCCATCACCTTTATTTCCCTCTCTTGTAGATCTCCTCCATCCACCATTTCTTGATGGAGCGAATGCCATGCCAATTCATTTGATCGATCAATACCATGAAGACCAACTCAAGCCTTCAAGTTGGACCGAACCCGGGCTGAGAAACGACACTTGAAGAGAAGGTGGGTAGCCAACTCTTGTTGTTGATTACAAAGCTTGAAAAGTCACAATTTTGCCATCCTCTTCAGTCAAGCCTATCTGCCGCCCACACTTGGTTTTGGATGATCGAGCAAGCAAAAAATTATTGGGAGACCATCATGGGTACTAATTTGGGAGACATAAAAGTCATTTTCCTACACTTTATGCACCATGCGTTTTTCCTTTTCTTCGAGCAAGCAAAGAGGATTAGAGCCATATCGGACTCATCCCATCAAGCCAGTCTACCTCCCAAAAAAGAAACTCCTTTCAAACCCTTAATAGTTACTTTTGTTGGTGGTGTTTTGGCTCATGGGAGCAAGTGCTCCTTTATTTTAGCCTGCTTGGAGAGAATGTGATGTTAAAAAGGAAGCCCCTCCTCTGACCTTGGATGGTTATTTTTATCCAACAGAGAAGTGTCTGAGTTGGACACACGCACAGTGCATATTCTTTAAAATAGTGCTCGTTGTTAACAACAAGCTGTTGAGTTGTGTTTATATATGTTCTTCAATAGAAGTTGTGACATGAGCGTTGTGCAATAATAGAGTTCATTGACCATATTGAGAATGACTGGCCAGCTGAAAGCGAATCAATAGTTCTGGGCATATCGTAATTAGTAAAACGTGCTTTCCATCGGTACCAAGTTAACAACTCTTGCACACCAAAGTACTAAACCAAGCTAACAACATGAACACATATTCAATCGATTTATTTTATTTTAATTTGAATCAAGGAAAAGAAACATTTTCATTTATCAAGGAGAAGTTTTACAAAGCCGGTGAAGACTGATAAGCAAAAATTACACTCACGGCATTACATTATTTAAATCCTTAGCGCCAGCAAGGCACCACATCGCCCATCCTTTTAAATTTTCAAAACAAGCATATCTAGGATAAGATATTCGTTGCGGAAAACCGGTGCATTCCTTCATTCCAATATTTTCAAGAGACTATCATTGTAAGCAAGTCCATTGCCTTTGTTACTTGTACTCTCTTGTGGATCGCCTCCATCCACCACTTCTTGACGGAACAAATGCCATGCCAATCATTTAAGCGATATCATGAAGACCAAACCTAGTCTTAAAGTTGGACCAAACCTGGGCCGAGAAATGACAGTTGAAGAGAAGGTGGGAAGCGGACGCACGTTATTGATTATAAAGCTTGCAAAAGCCACAATTTTTGCATCCTCTTCGGCCAAGCCTACAAACCGTCCGCACTTAGTTTTAGAGGATCAAGTCAGCAAAGAAATATTGAGAGACCCAAAAGTCATTTTCCAACGCTTTATGCTCGATGTATTTTTTTCTTCTTAGAGCAAGAAAATAGGATCAGAGCCATATCTTTCGGACTAATCCCATCAAGCCAGGCCACCTCCCAAAACAGAGCCATCTTTCAATCCGCAATAGTTATTGATGTAGCATCTGCAATGAAACCATATCTTGATGAGTGCATGGGTTTCCAAGTACAACCCAATGTTTGGACTCATCTTTCCATTCGTGCCAAAGCCACCTAAACCTAAGAGCCGCGGAAAAGTTTTGAGGTTAAGGATCCCACGTCCTCCCTCTTCTTTAGATCTACACACCATCTCCCAATTGACTTTACATTTTCCTTTAAAAATCTTGTCGCATGCCACCTAAAGGAAATCCCTTCTTAAGTTATCAATCTTTAAGATCCGTCGGATCAGTTTCTTGGGCTCAATCTCTAGAAGATGCTCACATTGTTAGGGTGTGGGTGTGCATTCGTAGAGATGGGTGTGTGCATATTTGTGATCGTCTATACTGGGTTATGCAAAAAATAGTGTTCCTATTAGAACATGCTGCCATGGGTACGAAGCTAATAGTTCATGCATAAAATCAGTGAATCAAAGCAAGCTACGCCAATGCATATTCGATAGATTTATGCATCTCCATTGTCCATGCCCATCTCATAATTCCAAACCATTCTGGCACCATTAGGGCAAGTACAACGGCAAGCGCTTGTGCAGACGCTTGTGTGGAGGAAAAAACGGAATATAATCCTGACGTCCGAGGCAACAATCTAAAGCTGCAACGCGAGGCTCTAATTATAGGCGCTTGTTTCTTTAACGGTATGTATCCGATTTTTATGCCGTAAACCAAATCCTCATGAAGCGCCCGACGCAGCTCTTTGCGTCGACTCCTATAATTAAGCATATGTGGGCTGGGATTGTTAATACAACCGCTGATTGATCTGGAATAAAATCCTGGCGCCCGATCATAAGCGGCTCCGTTGTACATGCCCTTAGCAACTTGAGCATGCAGTAGCAGTGGTGCTTAACGTGTCGCCCAACCAGCCAGTGTCCGTGTGGGTGTTGCATGACAGCAACCGCCCTAGGCTCGAGGCAATGTGGTGTGCACGTTATCAGGGTCTTAGGGCATCTCCAACCGAGCGACCCAAACGGACGCGCTGGGCCGTCCGTTTTGGGCCGTTTGCGTGGCCGCCCGAACACGCGGACAGCGCCCCGCGTCCGCGTGTCCGTTTGGGTCGCACGCGGCGCCCAACGCGGCGACCCAAAGAGACGCCACGTGGTTCGTCTTCGTTGCGCGGCGCTGCGCCATGGCAGGCCTCGACGGGACAGCCATGGTGGGCGGTGGAACGCTGATGTCTACGGGTGCTTCTATTCTTGTAGACAGTGTTGGGCCTCCAAGAGCAGAGGTTTGTAGAACAGCAGCAAGTTTCCCTTAAGTGGATCACCCAAGGTTTATCGAACCCAGGGAGGAAGAGGTCAAAGATATCCCTCTCATGCAACCCTGCAACCACAAAGCAAGAAGTCTCTTGTGTCCCCAACACACCTAATAGGTGCACTAGTTCGGCGAAGAGATAGTGAAATACAGGTGGTATAAATAAGTATGAGCAGTAGTAACGCAGCAGTAGCAACGCAGTAAAACAGTAAACAAGCAGCGATAGCAGTATTTAGGAACAAGGCCTAGGGATTACACTTTCACTAGTGGACACTCTCAACATTGATCACATAACAGAATAGATAAATGCATACTCTACACTCTCTTGTTGGATGATGAACACATTGCGTAGGATTACACGAACCCTCAATGCCGGAGTTAACAAGCTCCACAATTCAATGTTCATATTTAAATAACCTTAGAGTGCATGAAAGATCAACACGACTAAACCAAGTACTAACATAGCATGCACACTGTCACCTTCACACTATGTAGGAGGAATAGATCACATCAATACCATCATAGCAATAGTTAACTTCATAATCTACAAGAGATCATAATCATAGCCTACGCCAAGTACTAACACGGATGCACACACTGTCACCATTACACCGTGCAGGAGGAATAAACTACTTTAATAACATCACTAGAGTAGCACACAGATAAATTGTGATACAAAACACATTGCAATCATAAAGAGATATAAATAAGCACTTCACTACGCCATTCATAACAGTGAATAAGTACTCTGTGAAATATAGCCTAAGAGACCCACACGGTGCACACACTGTCACCTTTACACACGTGGGACAAGGAGTCTCCGGAGATCACATAAGTAAAACCCACTTGACTAGCATAATGACATCTAGATTACAAGCATCATCATATGAATCTCAATCATGTAGGGCAGCTCATGAGATTATTGTATTGAAGTACATAGGAGAGAGATTAACCACATAGCTACCGGTACAGCCATTAATTAGTTGAAAATACACAGCGGTCCTATCATATTTTGGCAAGGTGTCATCTTCTAAAATATTTTGTATGTAAGTATTTGTATGGCTATTATCAATGCAATAAGAAAAACACCCATGCAGGACATCATCAATATCAAGATCACTCATATGTAACAAAGAGATTTTTCTCGACGAGTTCTTCACACCCCAAAAATAAAGTAAGTTCATCATGCTGATTAGGAGTAATTTCATCATCACAATACAAATTTGCAGCACTCATTGGGTTCAAATTATCATTGGAGGGGCATTGAAAATTAAAATGACCCACTTCATGGCAAACTTCACAAATAAAAGGATAAAGGGCACAAACTTTTTTACCAAGATCATCTAGAGCCCTAAACCACTTTCTAGTTTTTTCATTAGCATGATGGATACAATATTCATCTTTGATTTGATTAATTCCACAAGGTCTATGTATTCCACAGAAATTAACATGCTTATAGGAAATAGCATTCTTAGGAGTTTGAGCATGCTTATTACAATAATTAACAACAATTTCATTCTTCATGCAAGCCTCTTTAAAAGGTTCATGATACTTATCAAAATTCTTTTTAGGCAATTCAAAATGAGAAGCAAAGGCTTTATAAAGATTTGCAGCAACTTGAGAGTCAAGACCATAAGTAGCACTCATATTTCGAAATTTATCGGTATCCATAAAAGTTTCAATGCATTCATAATCATAATTTATACCTGACTCTTTACCTTTGTCGTTCTCCCAATCTTCAGCGTTCTCCTTAATCCGATCAAGAAGGTCCCTTTTAAACTCTTCTTTGTTGCGCGTGAATGATCCGGAACAAGTAGTATCCAGCAAGGTCTTATCTTGAAAAGAAAGTCTTGCATAGAAATTATCAATGATGATATTACCTGGAAGCTCATGATTGGGGCATTTGAGCATTAAAGACTTCAATCTCTCCCATGCTTGGGCAATACTCTCTCCATCATGAGGCCAGAAATTATATATTCGGTTTCGGTCTCTGTGAATTTCACTTGGAGGATAGAATTTAGAATAAAATAGAGGCACAATATCCTTCCAATCAAGAGAATGCTCATCCTTCAGCAGTTTATGCCAATGCGCCGCTTTACCAGACAACGACACAGAGAATAATTTCTTCTTCACTTCATCCATAGAGATACCTGCACACTTGAATAACCCGCATAATTCATGCAAAAACAGTAAATGATCTCCTGGATGGACAGTTCCATCCCCTTCATAGCGGTTATCCATAACACGTTCAATAATTTTCATAGGTATTTTATATGGAATACTTTCAGTAGGTGCATTTAAAATATCACAAGCATCATTAGAGTTATCGCATATGGGAGATAAAGTATTATCATAGCAAATTTTCTCCCCTAAAGATGGGAAGCTAAAAATATCACAAAAACTAGCTTCCCCAAGCTTAGACTTCTCCATAGCATTAGCAGTAATTGCATTCATACTAATAACATTGCTACTATCATGCAAATAAGGTTCCATATGTTTTTTAATTTTCGCATCAAACAATTCTAAATTAGGAAAAAGATTAAAAAGCTCACCAAAAAATTTGTTGTTTTCCATTATGCCTAACTAGTGAAAATAAAAACAAGAAACAAAAAGATGCAATTGCAGGATCCATAGGAAATAGCTTCGAGTACTTACAACGGCGAAAATAGCTTAGTAGCCGAGATCCGGAGTGTGAGTACCTTTTACCTTTCCTCCCCGGCAACGGCGCCGTGAAAATAGCTTGATGTCTACGGGTGCTTCTATTCTTGTAGACGGTGTTGGGCCTCCAAGAGCGAGAGGTTTGTAGAACAGCAGCAAGTTTCCCTTAAGTGGATCACCCAAGGTTTATCGAACCCAGGGAGGAAGAGGTCAAAGATATCCCTCTCATGCAACCCTGCAACCACAAAGCAAGAAGTCTCTTGTGTCCCCAACACACCTAATAGGTGCACTAGTTCGGCGAAGAGATAGTGAAATACAGGTGGTATAAATAAGTATGAGCAGATAGTAACGCAATGAGTAGCAACGTAAAGAAACAAGAAACAAGCAGCGATAGCGATATTTAGGAACAAGGCCTAGGGATTACACTTTCACTAGTGGACACTCTCAACATTGATCACATAACAGAATAGATAAATGCATACTCTACACTCTCTTGTTGGATGATGAACACATTGCGTAGGATTACACGAACCCTCAATGCCGGAGTTAACAAGCTCCACAATTCAATATTCATATTTAAATAACCTTAGAGTGCATGAAAGATCAACACGACTAAACCAAGTACTAACATAGCATGCACACTGTCACCTTCACACTATGTAGGAGGAATAGATCACATCAATACCATCATAGCAATAGTTAACTTCATAATCTACAAGAGATCATAATCATAGCCTACGCCAAGTACTAACACGGATGCACACACTCGTCACCATTACACCGTGCAGGAGGAATAAACTACTTTAATAACATCACTAGAGTAGCACACGGATAAATTGTGATACAAAACACATTGCAATCATAAAGAGATATAAATAAGCACTTCACTACGCCATTCATAACAGTGAATAAGTACTCGTGAAATATAGCCTAAGAGACCCACACGGTGCACACACTCGTCACCTTTACACACGTGGGACAAGGAGTCTCCGGAGATCACATAAGTAAAACCCACTTGACTAGCATAATGACATCTAGATTACAAGCATCATCATATGAATCTCAATCATGTAGGGCAGCTCATGAGATTATTGTATTGAAGTACATAGGAGAGAGATTAACCACATAGCTACCGGTACAGCCCCGAGCCTCGATGGAGAACTACTCCCTCCTCATGGGAGACAGCGGTGTTGATGGAGATGGCGGTGGTGTCGATGGAGGAGCCTTCCGGGGCACTTCCCCGTCCCGGCGGAGTGCCGGAACGGAGACTCCTGTCCCCCGCATCTTGGCTTCGCGATGGCGGCGGCTCTGGAAGGTTTCTCGTACCGTGGTTTTTCCGTATCGAGGTTTTAGGTCTGGGACCTTTATATAGGCGAAGAGGCGGAGTCGGAGGGTCAACGGGGCGACGACACCATTAGGCGGCGCGGCCAGGGCCTGGGCCGCGCCGGCCTATCATCTGGGGCCTGTGTGGCCCCCCTCTGGCGACTCTCGGGTGTTCTGGATGCTTCCGGGTAAAATAGGAACCTGGGCGTTGATTTCGTCCAATTCCGAGAATATTTCGTTACTAGGATTTCTGAAACCAAAAACAGCAGAAAACAGGAACTGGCCCTTCGGCATCTCGTCAATAGGTTAGTTCCGGAAAACGCATAATAATGACATAAAGTATGCATAAAACATGTAGATATCATCAATAATGTGGCATGGTACATAAGAAATTATCGATACGTCGGAGACGTATCAGCATCCCCAAGCTTAGTTCCTGCTCGTCCCGAGCAGGTAAACGATAACAAAGATAATTTCTGGAGTGACATGCCATCATAACCTTGATCATACTATTGTAAGCATATGTAATGAATGCAGCGATCAAAACAATGGTAATGACATGAGTAAACAACTGAATCATAAAGCAAAGACTTTTCATGAATAGTACTTTCAAGACAAGCATCAATAAGTCTTGCATAAGAGTTAACTCATAAAGCAATAAATTCATAGTAAAGGTATTGAAGCAACACAAAAGAAGATTAAGTTTCAGCGGTTGCTTTCAACTTGTAACATGTATATCTCATGGATATTGTCAACATAGAGTAATATAACAAGTGCAATAAGCAAGTATGTAGGAATCAATGCACAGTTCACACAAGTGTTTGCTTCTTGAGGTGGAGAGAGATAGGTGAACTGACTCAACATAAAAGGTAAAAGAATGGCCCTTCGCAGAGGGAAGCATGGATTACTGTTTTTGTGCTAGAGCTTTTCATTTTTTTAAACAAGAAACAATTTTGTCAACGGTAGTAATAAAGCATATGAGTTATGTATAAGACATCTTATAAGTTGCAAGCCTCATGCATAGTATACTAATAGTGATCGCACCTTGTCCTAATTAGCTTGGGTTAACACTGATTATCATTGCATAGCATATGTTTCAACCAAGTGTCACAAAGGGGTACCTCTATGCCGCTCGTACAAAGGTCTAAGGAGAAAACTCGCATTGGATCTCTCGCTTTTGATTATTCTCAACTTAGACATCCATACCGGGACAACATAGACAACAGATAATGGACTCCTCTTTAATGCATAAGCATTTAACAACAGTTATTATTCTCATAAGAGATTGAGGATTAGCTGTCCATACTGAAACTTCCACCATGAATCATGGCTTTAGTTAGCGGCCCAATGTTCTTCTCTAATAGTATGCATACTCAAACCATTTGATTGTGAAAACCGCCCTTACTTCAGACAAGACGAACATGCATAGCAACTCACATGATATTCAACAAAGGTAAAAGAGTTGATGGCGTCCCCAGAAAACATGGTTACCGCACAACAAGCAACTTATAAGAAATAAAATGCATAAGTACATATTCAATACCACAATAGTTTTTAAGCTATTTGTCCCATGAGCTATATATTGTAAAGGTAGAGAATAGAAATTTTAAAGGTAGCACTCAAGTAATTTACTTTGGAATGGCGGAGAAATACCATGTGGTAGGTAGGTATGGTGGACACAAATGGCATGGTTATTGGCTCAAGGATTTGGATGCACGAGAAGAATTCCTCTCAATACAAGGCTAGGCTAGCAAGGTTGTTTGAAGCAAACTCAAGTATAAAAGGTGCAGCAAAGCTCACATATGAACATATTGTAACTATTATAAGACTTTACATTGTCTCCTTGTTGTTCAAACACCTCAACCGTGAAAATATCTAGACTCTAGAGAACAATCATGCAAACCAAATTTTAACAAGCTCTATGTAGTTATTCATTAATGGGTACAAGGTACGTGATGCAAGAGCTTAAACATGATCTATATGAGCACAACAATTGCCAAGTATCAAATTATTCAAGACATTATACCAATTACCACATGTAGCATTTTCCGTTTCCAACCATATAACAATAAACGAAGCAGTTTCAACCTTCGCCATGAAAAACAAAAGCTAAGAACACATGTGTTCATATGAACCAGCGGAGCGTGTCTCTCTCGCACACAAGCATTTATTCAAACAAAAATAAAAATAAAAGCACACAGACGCTCCAAGTAAAGTACATAAGATGTGGCCGAATAAAAATATAGTTTCAAGAGAAGGAACCTGATAATTTGTCGATGAAGAAGGGGATGCCTTGGGCATCCCCAAGCTTAGATGCTTGAGTCTTCTTGAAATATGCAGGGATGAACCACCGGGGCATCCCCAAGCTTAGAGCTTTCACTCTCCTTGATCATAGTATATCATCCTCCTCTCTTGACCCTTGAAAACTTCCTTCACACCAAACTCGAAACAAACTCATTAGAGGGTTAGTGCATAATCAAAAACTCACATGTTCAGAGGTGACACAATCATTCTTAACACTTCTGGACATTGCCCAAAGCTACTGGAAACCAATGGAACAAAGAAATCCATCCCACATAGCAAAAGAAGCAATGCGAAATAAAAGGCAGAATCTGTCAAAACAGAACAGTCCGTAAAGACGAATTTTAAAAGGGCACCATACTTGCTCAAATGAAAATGCTCAAATTGAATGAAAGTTGCGTACATATCTGTGGATCACTCACGTAAATTGGCATAATTTTCTGAGTTACCTACAGAGAATTTTGCCCAGATTCGTGACAGCAAAGAAATCTGTTTCTGCGCAGTAATCCAAATCTAGTATCAACCTTTCTATCAACGACTTTACTTGGCACAACAAAACACAAAACTAAGATAAGGAGAGGTTGCTACAGTAGTAAACAACTTCCAAGACACAAATATAAAACAAAGTACTGTAGCAAAATAAACACATGGGTTATCTCCCAAGAAGTTCTTTCTTTATAGCCATTAAGATGGGCTCAGCAGTTTTTATGATGTACTCGCAAGAAATAGTATTTGAAGCAAAAAGAGAGCATCAAGAGGCAAATTCAAAACACATTTAAGTCTAACATGCTTCCTATGAAGAGGCATCTTGTACACAAATGAATTCATGAACAACAAAGTGACAAGCATAAGAGGATAAAATACGAGTGACTTCAAGATTTTCAACATAAAGAGGGAAAACTTAATATTATTAAGATGCATATAACCATATTTCCCTCTCTCATAATAACTTTCAGTAGCATCATTGATGAAATCCACAATATACCCATCACTTAAAACATTCTTATCATGGTTCATATGCATAGAAGTATCATTAAATTTGGCATAAGAAGAGTTATTCTCATTAATAGTAATTTGAGCAAGATTATTATCAAGAATTTGAACATGGTAAACAAGTTGCATACTAAGGGAATTGTTTTTGGTAATCCAATCATAACTATGACAAGTTTCATAAGGATAGTTATAACCTATATCATAGCATTCTTTATAATAATCATCAAAGGTCGGAGGCACAGTGTCATCATAAGAAATAGAATAGTTATCTTTCACAGTTGGTTTATCTGTGTTCATACCATCATTGTTATTAGAAGGAGATGTATTAAACACATAATGATCAGTAGCAAAAGGATTTTCAAACACCTCTTCCCCAAGCTTAGAGCTTTCTATATCATTATGGGAGGAAGCATGGATAGCACTGACACTATGGCAATTATTATCATCATTTTCAGAATTAGTTTCCCAGAGATTTGTAATATTAAAAGTAGTGTGCTCATTCAAATCATGATCGCTAATGTATGTAAAGGGCATAGGAAGATCATCGTATTCAGATTCATTATCACAATAATCATTAGGAGCAACATACTTACGGTTACCTAGCGTTATCTCATTCACGCGGGGATACGCCGTTACCTCTTTCTTTTTATTCTCCTTCTTCTTCTTCTTCGTTCCCTTCTTCTTCTTCTTCTTCTTCTTCTCTTCCTTCTCCTCGTTCCCTTCTTTAGGAGGAAGAGGCTTGAAGGGTGGCTTGTCCGCATAACCTGATTTACTTTCAGAAACAATAGAAGAAACTTGGGAGGATCCCTCCTTTTCATTAATTAGTTGAAAACACACAGCGGTCCTATCATATTTTGGCAAGGTGTCATCTTCTAAAATATTTTGTATGTAAGTATTTGTATGGCTATTATCAATGCAATAAGAAAAACACCCATGCAGGACATCATCAATATCAAGATCACTCATATGTAACAAAGAGATTTTTCTCGACAGGTTCTTCACACCCCAAAAATAAAGTAAGTTCATCATGCTTGATTAGGAGTAATTTCATCATCACAATACAAATTTGCAGCACTCATTGGGTTCAAATTATCATTGGAGGGGCATTGAAAATTAAAATGACCCACTTCATGGCAAACTTCACAAATAAAAGGATAAAGGGCACAAACTTTTTTACCAAGATCATCTAGAGCCCTAAACCACTTTCTAGTTTTTTCATTAGCATGATGGATACAATATTCATCTTTGATTTGATTAATTCCACAAGGTCTATGTATTCCACAGAAATTAACATGCTTATAGGAAATAGCATTCTTAGGAGTTTGAGCATGCTTATTACAATAATTAACAATAATTTCATTCTTCATGCAAGCCTCTTTAAAAGGTTCATGATACTTATCAAAATTCTTTTTAGGCAATTCAAAATGAGAAGCAAAGGCTTTATAAAGATTTGCGAGCAACTTGAGAGTCAAGACCATAAGTAGCACTCATATTTCGAAATTTATCGGTATCCATAAAAGTTTCAATGCATTCATAATCATAATTTATACCGACTCTTTACCTTTGTCGTTCTCCCAATCTTCGGCGTTCTCCTTAATCCGATCAAGAAGGTCCCTTTTAAACTCTTCTTTGTTGCGCGTGAATGATCCGGAACAAGTAGTATCCAGACAAGGTCTTATCTTGAAAAGAAAGTCTTGCATAGAAATTATCAATGATGATATTACCTGGAAGCTCATGATTGGGGCATTTGAGCATTAAAGACTTCAATCTCTCCCATGCTTGGGCAATACTCTCTCCATCATGAGGCCAGAAATTATATATTCGGTTTCGGTCTTTGTGAATTTCACTTGGAGGATAGAATTTAGAATAAAATAGAGGCACAATATCCTTCCAATCAAGAGAATGCTCATCCTTCAGCGGTTTATGCCAATGCGCCGCTTTACCGGATAACGACACGAGAGAATAATTTCTTCTTCACTTCATCCATAGAGATACCTGCACACTTGAATAACCCGCATAATTCATGCAAAAACAGTAAATGATCTCCAGGATGGACAGTTCCATCCCCTTCATAGCGGTTATCCATAACACGTTCAATAATTTGCATAGGTATTTTATATGGAATACTTTCAGTAGGTGCATTTAAAATATCACAAGCATCATTAGAGTTATCGCATATGGGAGATAAAGTATTATCGAGCAAATTTTTCCCCTAAAGATGGGAAGCTAAAAATATCACAAAAACTAGCTTCCCCAAGCTTAGACTTCTCCATAGCATTAGCAGTAATTGCATTCATACTAATAACATTGCTACTATCATGCAAATAAGGTTCCATAGGTTTTTTTAATTTTCGCATCAAACAATTCTAAATCAGGAAAAAGATTAAAAAGCTCACCAAAATTTTTGTTGTTTTCCATTATGCCTAACTAGTGAAAATAAAAACAAGAAACAAAAAGATGCAATTGCAGGATCTAAAGGAAATAGCTTCGAGTACTTACAACGGCGAAAATAGCTTAGTAGCCGAGATCCGGAGTGTGAGTACCTTTTACCTTTCCTCCACGGCAACGGCGCCGAGAAAATAGCTTGATGTCTACGGGTGCTTCTATTCTTGTAGACAGTGTTGGGCCTCCAAGAGCAGATGTTTGTAGAACAGCATCAAGTTTCCCTTAAGTGGATCACCCAAGGTTTATCGAACCCAGGGAGGAAGAGGTCAAAGATATCCCTCTCATGCAACCCTGCAACCACAAAGCAAGAAGTCTCTTGTGTCCCCAACACACCTAATAGGTGCACTAGTTCGGCGAAGAGATAGTGAAATACGAAGTGGTATAAATAAGTATGAGCGATAGTAACGCAGCGAGTAGCAACGCAATAAAACGAGTAAACAAGCAGCGATAGCAGTATTTAGGAACAAGGCCTAGGGATTACACTTTCACTAGTGGACACTCTCAACATTGATCACATAACAGAATAGATAAATGCATACTCTACACTCTCTTGTTGGATGATGAACACATTGCGTAGGATTACACGAACACTCAATGCCGGAGTTAACAAGCTCCACAATTCAATGTTCATATTTAAATAACCTTAGAGTGCATGAAAGATCAACACGACTAAACCAAGTAGTAACATAGCATGCACACTGTCACCTTCACACTATGTAGGAGGAATAGATCACATCAATACCATCATAGCAATAGTTAACTTCATAATCTACAAGAGATCATAATCATAGCCTACGCCAAGTACTAACACGGATGCACACACTGTCACCATTACACCGTGCCGGAGGAATAAAACTACTTTAATAACATCACTAGAGTAGCACACAGATAAATTGTGATACAAAACACATTGCAATCATAAAGAGATATAAATAAGCACTTCACTACGCCATTCATAACGGTGAATAAGTACTCGTGAAATATAGCCTAAGAGACCCATACGGTGCACACACTGTCACCTTTACACACGTGGGACAAGGAGTCTCCGGAGATCACATAAGTAAAACCCACTTGACTAGCATAATGACATCTAGATTACAAGCATCATCATATGAATCTCAATCATGTAGGGCAGCTCATGAGATTATTGTATTGAAGTACATAGGAGAGAGATTAACCACATAGCTACCGGTACAGCCCCGAGCCTCGATGGAGAACTACTCCCTCCTCATGGGAGACAACAGCGTTGATGGAGATGGCGGTGGTGTCGATGGAGGAGCCTTCCGGGGGCACTTCCCCGTCCCGGCGGAGTGCCGGAACAGAGACTCCTGTCCCCCAGATCTTGGCTTTGCGATGGCGGCGGCTCTGGAAGGTTTCTCGTACCGTGGTTTTTCCGTATCGAGGTTTTAGGTCTGGGACCTTTATATAGGCGAAGAGGCGGAGTCGGAGGGTCAACGGGGCGACGACACCATAAGGCGGCGCGGCCAGGGCCTGGGCCGCGCCGGCCTATCATCTGGGGCCTGTGTGGCCCCCCTCTGGCGACTCTCGGGTGTTCTGGATGCTTCCGGGCAAAATAGGAACCTGGGCGTTGATTTCGTCCAATTCCGAGAATATTTCGTTACTAGGATTTCGAAACCAAAAACAACGAGAAAACGAGAACCGGCCCTTCGGCATCTCGTCAATAGGTTAGTTCCGGAAAACGCATAATAATGACATAAAGTATGCATAAAACATGTAGCTATCATCAATAATGTGGCATGGAACATAAGAAATTATCGATACGTCGGAGACGTATCAAACGCGCGGGAAAGATCCCGCGCGCACCAAGGTTCCCGCGCGCGAAAACGCCATTGGCGCGCGCTCGCGCCCAAGTTTCCCGCCAGACCGCCGGCTATAAAAGACGGTGGCGGTTTCACACAGACCGCATCACCGTTCTCTCCCCCTCCACCTTCTCCGGCGCCATGCCGCGCCCCCCGCGGGCCACATGGGCCAAGCTCTCCCTCGCCGCCCGGGCCAGGTTCCCGCGGACGGAGGAGGAGGAGCGCGCGGACTCGCGGTGGGTCGCCGACGACGAGGCGCTCCGCGTCGCTGCCGAGGCGGCGGCAAAGAAGGCCGGTGACGTGGAGATGGGGGAGGCCGCGGCCTGGCACGAGACCGCGGACGGCTGGTACGAGGCCGCGGAGGAGGGGGCGGCCGCCGCGGAGGACCTCGCGCTGGCGAACATCAACGCCGCCATCGAGGAGCGTCTCGCCGACCTCACGCGCGTGACGAAGGAGCACGAGGGCATCTGGCGGGCCGGCCGCCGCCGCCAGGCGACCTCCTCGGCCGGAAGAACGAGCTGCTCGCTATGCGAGCAGCCCGTCACCTCATCCGGATGCCGTCGCCCGAGCGGCGCGCCCGGGAGGATGCTGAGTCGGCGGAGCGCGGCCGGCAAGAGCGCATGCGCCGGCGGCAGGAGAACCACGAGGCCCAGGCCCCCGCCCGCGTCCGCCTGGAAGCGCGCACCGCTGTGGAACGCGCCGCTCTGCAGAAGGTGGAGCTATGCGGGAAGCGGATGATTCCGCCGCAGGAGGCGGAGCGCGAGCGCGCCCGAGGTGCGCGGACGGAAAGGAGGAGGATGATGGCCTCCGCCCGCGCCGCCGCCGACGCACCACCCAGCCCGTAAGCTGGAGTGGAATCCTCACGCGTACAGGCCGCCCGCGTCGAGTGAAATCCACGGCCTCGACGGCGAGCCGGCCCCGTACGTATTTAGGATAGAAGTAGTAGCTAAAAAAAATGTAATGAGTTCTTTTTAATGAAAAAGATTGTTTATGTCTATGACACGCGGGCCAGGGGCGGACAAGGGGCGGACGCGAGCGACCAGCCTTTCGCGTCCGCGGCCACGCAAATCCGGCCAAAATTTGGGCCGGGTTTGCGTCGATCCGGACGCCGCGGGCATCCGTTTTAGGGATGGGTCCGCGCGCTGGGCCGGGTTTTTGTCCGGCTGAACCCATCCGGACGCGCGGGCGCGGGATGGGTCGCCCGGTTGGAGATGCCCTTACCACGGCCGGCACGGTTGCTGAGGGATCTACGTCTGACCGTCTCTATATAAGTAGCACTGATTATCTGCGATTTCAACGATAGGTATGCGCGATGCAGATGAAAACGATTTAGAAGTGACATATTGCTTGGATGCCCATGTGCCCAGCGACAATGAAGCGAATTTGAATACAGCTTTTGAAGCTTTTAGCATTGAACTTGAAGCATTGGCGTAGCAACCATTGACTGGATAATACGGCCATCAAAATCTGTCGTAGTCGGAGAAGAAAGAAGGAAATAACAATTTTTCCTCTCAAGAGAGAAATTGCTAACGCAAACATGCGCGTTTAAAGTGTGCCGATAGTGACTCGCTGATAATGCACTGGCCGTATCATTACAAACTCCTAAGGTCAGCAACCACCTTGACCATAACGAGAGGTTGTACTGCCAGCTAGGCAGTAGAGCTCATGCGAGTCACTACAGGAATGGCCAAGGCGCCGACGATCTGCTCATACGCTAACCATCAAAAGTCGGAGTCGTCCACGTATGGGCCAGCCAAGCCAACCCCTAAATAGAGCCGTCGGCATAGCGATAGCCTCGGCGTAGGCAACGCTATGTCGACGTCTACCCTCGGCGGTCGGTGCAATCCGGGGTGTCGGTGTAGGCCTAGGCACGCGGCCCTCGAAGGCTAGGCCGTGACGGTGCTATCACGGCGTTGGAGCTACGCCGAGAGCTGCCCTTGGCATAGCCTCCGTTACTTTTTTTTAGTCTAAGCCGGCGGACACCCTCGGCGTAGTCCGGAACTTTTTTTCCCTCCACGCACTTCCAGATGGCCTTTTTACAGTTTCAACCGAATGGCAGAAAATGATAAAAAAATGAAAAACTAAAATCGGTTGAGATTCCTCTATGCTAAGCATGCTACTATTAGGGAAAATTAACAAATTTAAATTTCGAATTTGTTTGAATTTTTTTTTTCTCGGTAAAATGGCATTATCTTTTGCATACGACGTCGGAAAAAAATTATAACCTATCAAAATGATCGTCTCAAAAAGTTACACTCCGATTTGCCCGCTTAGCCAATTTCTAGATTCTCAAAATTCCAAAGGGAAATATGAAAGTTGGAAGATTTTAATTTTTGCTAGAAATTCAAGATTTTTTATTTTATATTATTTTTAAATAAAATTAATAATTATATTCCATATAAAGATTATTATTATTTAACCATTGATGTTTATTTAAATAATCATTTAAAATTCAAAAGAATAAAGAGTTGTGATATCACGATCTAAGAGTTAATAGGATTGATATGGTAGTATTTTTTTCATGTAAGCTCAACCGGAAGCAAACTGGAAAGATTGACCATGATTGTAATTTAACAATAAGATTAAGTGTAGTTAGAGTTAAAATTATCCATGTGAGAGATGAAAATTTTGAAGAAAAAAAAGTTAATTTTTTTAAAAAATGTTGGAGTTAACAGACGGCGTGGCTATGCCGAGGATCTAGACGCCAAGGGCTGCCATCGGCGTACACAATTAAAATCATGGGGAAAGACCATGAGCTCGTTTGGCTCCCATCTGGGGCTGGAATCAAATGTGCATGTGCCGTTGTGCCATACCCAGAATGTGGCGAACCATGGCCGAACACATCGTAGGTGGTCTAGGAGATCGGAAAAGCTAGACCTACGGGACGTGGGAGCGGTCGGTTGGTTCATTTGATTTTTCCTTGCGTGATTTTTGGGCTGTAAACAAACTGTGTGATTCCACCTCAGTTCGTAACTAGGATCTAGTAAAAAATTCCCGTAGGTGTAGTGTTACTCGTAGGAGATAGCTCAAGATCAGTAACCGTACATGCCATTCATGCTGCGGAGTGCTGGTACCACCACTAGTAGAAAAAAGACCTTCCATTCAAACTCATTAGTATCCAAATAGTTTGACCCATGACTAATGGGGTCTTTAGTCCCGGTTCGAGCAGAACCGGAACTAAAGGGCTACGGTGGGCTGCGGCCAAGACAGGAAGCTTTAGTCGCGGTTGGGGACACGAACCGGGACTAAACGGTACCTTTAGTCCCCAACCGGGACTAAAGGTTTTTCCAGGTTTTTTACTCCCCACGCGCACACACATGCACACACACACACACACACCCCTCCCCCCGTGGATCGCCTTTTTGACACTGTAAAATAGAAAAGAAAATGATAGAAAATTCAAAAAATAAAATGTTTTCAGATTCTTGTATGTTATGGAACCTACTATTAGGGAAAATTAACAAATTTGAATTTTCACTTTTTTGCAATTTTTTTTTAAAAAATGGTAAAACCGCATTAACTTTTGCATACGACGTCGAAAAAAAACGTATAATATATCAAAAAAATCCTGGGAAAAAGTTACGTCCGAATTCACCCGGGTTTACCCGGTTAGCCAATTTTTAGATTCTCAAAATTCAAAATGAAAATATGAAAGCATGACGATTTTAGTTTTTGCTATAAATTCTGGATTTTTTATTTTTTATTTTTTAAAAAATTAAAATTAATAATTGTATCATGCATAAAGATTACTATTACTTTTACCCTCATAGATTTTCAAATTTTTAGGTTTGGCAAATAAATATTAAAAAAATTAAAAAATTAAAATAATACAAATAATACAAATTAAAAAGTTCATGTTTATTTATTTACTTAAGATTATTATTACATCATTACTTTTGTTTATTAAAAAAATTATTTGAAATTCAAACAATAAAGAAATGTGACATCGACCAACATATGTTAATAGAATTGATATGATACTAGTATCACATACATGCATGCGAAGCACTTGGATGCGGACGGGATGGAACTCGAAAGTTAAGCGTGCTAGTGCTAGGGTAGTGGGAGGATGGGTGACCGAGCGGGAAATTTGACCACGAGTAAGTAATTTGACTAGAGATAAGTGTAGTTAGAGATAGAGACTAAACTAAGTAACTGAAATAATAGAAATTTTTAAAAATAGGAAAAGAAAATGGAGTGAAAAAAAATTAGAAAAATTTACCTGGGGAGACATTTTCGCCCCGACGCACGGAACGAACGCGGATGGACCTTTAGTCCCGGTTCGTAAGCAACCGGGACTAAGGGAGGGACCTTTAGTCGCGCATATTTAGTCACGGTTGCGCAACCGAGATTAATGCCCTTTACGAATCGAGACTAAAGCCTCTTTTTCTACCACTGCACAGCACCGTACCGATCGGGGTAACAAAGGGCGATGGAGAACATGCTAGCCATTTGGATTCAGGATGTGCATTATTCTGGCGACGGTAAGACGTGACGGTAACTCCATCGAAGGAAGAAAGAAGCATAGGAATCTAAGTCTGTGATCATCAATCCAAAAACTGCTGTCACGATAGGCATTACTGAACGACATGACACCCGGAATCGTCAGGAAATCATGAACGCGACCTGCTGTGAACACAAAACTACAAGGAAGAATCTTCAGAGAGTGCCGCCAGCTTGTGAGAACAGTGAACATAAAACTATTGCTATTGGTCGCCGGTCACGAGCTAGCTAACAGGTTTATAACGAAGTCGTGGTATATATATTTTCATTTGGCACGCACAGCTGAGCTGAGGCCACCCATTTTGAATCCCATATTCGATGCCGCCAGCTCCATTATTGCACTACTCTATTGCGCGATTCCTTATCAGCCTGCCACCTCACCTCCCATTATTGGCGCGAAACTATTGACGATCGGTGGGAAAGCATATACACGAGCTGTCATACGGCAGATGCGCTGAAAACCCAGTAAAGTTATCGGGTGATCGATTCTGCTGGCCAACCATTGGATCGCCATGTTTTGGATCCATGCGCTGATCTGGACAGCGTCACTATTATTTCTGCCTGCTGCTGTATGAAGAGCACCCGTCGGCCGTGTGATGTTAAAAAGTAAGACTCTCTGACCCTGCAGGTTTGTTATTTTTATCTAAGAGAAGTGTCCGAGTGACACACGGGAGAGATCTCCTTAAAAGATTTATATTCTGAAACGTGGATCTTTTTAAAAGTAATACTCCCTCCGTTCCTTTCTATAGTGTCTATTGTTTTTTGGCACGAAAATTAGCGCGAGCCATTTTTTCACACAAAACCCCCTAGCGATATCACAGACAAAATAGGAAACTAAAAACAGATCTCAGAAATACATGACCAGATCGGTTTCCAGATTTTCTGGACTTGACCTGATCGGTCGAAGGGTTTCTTTGCAAAAAAAACATAGCTTTACTCTTATATTCTGAAACAAATGCGAAAAAACAATATGCATTATAGAAAGGAACGGAGGGAGTATTGGTTTTGTTGTTGTTGACTTTTTTTAAAAAAATAATGCTTTATTACTCAAAAAGTTTGACGTAATACATTCAGCCTCTGCATAGCTAGAATGCACAAAGGCCGTTCAAGGTTTACAAAAACACATTGTTCATAACAAAAGAGATCTCTAGAATGGAAAAAACATATCATGGTGTAGGAGCCGCTATCCTCAAACTATGCAGCCTCCCATGTTGGATAATAAACTCCTTAATCGAATTCTCCAATAGTGTAGCACCGCCGTAAAGAGGTCGCAATCCTCCAAGCGCTGAAGCGGCGACCATGAACGGAGTGTAGCCGTAGACCGGTAATTTACCTGCATAAGAGAAGATTTTTTATCATTAAAAACATTGTCATTTATACATAGCCACAACGACCATATAACGACTATAATGGCTATCACACACACCCTGATAAGATTCCTAAACCTGACCTCTATCCAATTTAGCCAATTGCCAAAAATATTTATAATGCTTCGGGGAGGCGGAGTGGGTTGGTTCCGATGACCATTTATTGCGACAACATGGGTGCCATAGCCAATGCACAAGAGCCAAGGTCACACAAGAAGTTGAAGCACATCAAACTACGTTTTCATTCTATTCGCGAGTATGTCGAAGATGGTCATATAAAGATTTGCAAAGTACACACAGATCTGAATGTGGCAGATCCGTAGACTAAACCTCTTCCTAGAGCAAAACATGACCTACACCATAGCGCCATGGATGTTAGGTATATTACCATGTAATCTGGATTATTGACTCTAGTGCAAGTGGGAGATTGTTGGAGATATGCCCAAGAGGCAATAATAAAGTGGTTATTATTATATCTTTGTGTTTATGATAAATATTTACATCTCATGCTATAATATTATTAATTGGAAACAATAATACTTGTGTGTTTTGTAAACATAAAAGAGTCTCTAGTAAGCCTCTTATTAAACTAGCTTGTTGATTAATAAGATGAATATGGTTTCCTGATCATGAACATTGGATGATATTAATAACAAGATCATATCATTAGCTGAATGATGTGATGTACATACACCCATAGTAAGCATAACATTTGATCTAGTCATTAAATTTGTTTCGCTACAAGCTTTAAGATACATAGTAACATAATCCTTCGACCATGAGATCATGTTAATCACTTACACCGAAGGAATACTTTGATGACATCAAACACCACTTCGTAATTGGGTGGTTATAAAGGTGGCATTAAGTGTTCTCAATGTATGAGTTGAAGCACATGGATCAAGAGTGGAATTTGTCCATCCAAATGACGGATAGATATACTCTAGGCCCTTTCGGTGGAATGCCATCCAATTAGCTTGCAAGCATGTGACTAGATGACAAAGGATGTCATATCATGGTACGAGTAAAGAGTACTTGTCGGTAACGAGGTTGAACTAGGTGTAGAGATACCGACGATCATACCTCGGATAAGTAAAGTATCACGTGACAAAAGGAATCAATATCGTATGTTAATGGTTCTTTCGATCACAAAATCATCGTTGAATATGTGAAAGCTATTATGGATCTCCAGGTCCTGCTATAATTTATTGATCAAAGAAGTGTCTCGATCATGTCTACATGGTTTGCGGACCGTAGGGTGACACACTTAAGGTTTTGATGTCGTTTTAAATAGATAGGGAATATGGAAATGGAGTTCAAATATTGTTCGGCGTCTCGGATGGGATCCAGAACATCACGAGGAGTTCTGAAATGGTCTGGAGAATGAGATTCATATATGAGAAGTCATATTCCAAGTTTGGGAATGATCCGGTGAATTTATGGAAGGTTATAGAAGGTTCTAGAATCGTCCAGAATAATTCACTATGCCAGGTGGAGTCCTAGACTCCACCTGTCCTAGCCAACCCACAGGTGGAAAGGTGGAGTTCATGGTGGACTCCACCTCCATGGCCGGCCACATCACAAGGAAGGGGAGCAATCCACCTTGACTAGGTTTCCCATTATGGTAGCTTTTCAATTGGACTCACATGAGGAGTATGATTGGACTATAGGGTTTTCCATCTATTTAAAGAGGAGAGGGGAGGAGCCGGCCACCACTTGAGCTGTACCACCCAAGGGCACCAAGGCCAGCACCCTAGCACCCTCTCTCCCAAACCCTAGCACCATCCCTCCTCCATCTATCTGCCGCACGGCGACGGCGAAGCCCTGCAGGAGATCTCCACCACCACCGTCACCACGCCGTCGTGCTGTCGGGATTCTGAGGAGGATCTACTACTTCCGCTGCCTGCTGGAACGGGGATAATGACGTCTTCATCAACACCGTATGTGTAACCGAGTGCGGAGGTGTTGCCCGATTGCAACACCGTCAAGATGGTCTACTCGCTCCTGAGAGCGGCAAGTGATCGACTACATCATCCACGATATTTATCTCGTTAATGCTTATCGATCTTCAAGGGTATGTTGATCTTTATCTTGTTGCTACCATCTACTAGATTAGATCTTGGCTTGTTATTCGTTCATGCGGTACAATTTTTTTTTGTTTTCTATGCTACAAATCCCTACACCATCCTCGGTTAAAACCCTAGCCAACCATTTACCAAGTAAGGCTTTGTTCTTAATCTTCTGATCATGGATACCAAGTCGACCTTGATCTTTAGGACGGCACACGACATTCCATTTTATCAACCGATGTTTTTTCTTTTTACTGTCTCCTTGCCAAAAAAAAATTGATCGGAGATAATCCAATCTATGAAGAAGTCCTTTAGGCAACTGGAAGAACGAAATCATATACAATATCATGTTTGTAAGTACTAAATTTATGAGTACTAATCTTCCACCTAGAGATAGTATTTTTCCTTTTTAACTACTAAGTCTTTTTTGCAATCTTTCCTCGACTATTTTCCGTTCGGCTACTGTAAGTCTCCGATGATGAATCAGAATATCCAGGTAGCTTATTGGAAAAGAGACTAAACCACATCCGAACAACTCGGCATATTGGTTGGCATCGTCTTGGGGGTCACCGAAACAAAACAATTTACTCTTATGAAAATTAATCTTGAGAGTAGATAGTAGCTCGAAAGCTGATAGAATTAATTTCAGATTTCTTTCCTTTTCCAGGTCGTGGTCCATTAAAGAAAATTGTGTCGTCTGCATACTGCAGAATAGACAGTCCTCCATCAAGTAGATGAGGTACCACTCCTTCAATATGGACATCTTCCTTTGCACGTTCAATCAAAATGGCCAGCATATCCGCTACAATGTTGTTGTTGACTTGTCTGTGAGTATGATGTGATGTTCTATACAAGTCCCTACATGAAACGGCTGAAACATCGGCAGCCTTGTACGCTATGCCGACGATCAAAGGTCATGGCTATCGGCGCCGTCAAGAGATGCCCACGTCAGAAAAAGGGACATTGGCATAGCTTCACCATCATCATATCCGGAGCTAAACTAACGGCCGGCGTCGGCACCAGTAGGTTCTCACCTTAGGTGGAGATTTACCAACGGCTATTGTTGGCACATTGTAGCTGTCGCTACGTGTTGCCCCCCCCCCCCCCAGTGGCACTAGCGAGCCCACAATAGACGGCAGCTCGATGGCATCTAATGTACACCGACGGCCTAACGGATGGCCGTCGACATAGCTCCTGCTGACGCACCGTCGGCCTACGCAGGACTAGGCGCCCTCCCATGAGCGACCAGATAGTGACACATCTTAACGGGAAGTACATGATGCTGAAAGATCAGCTTACAGCTCCAAAACAACAAGCAAACAAAGGATAAACAAGGAAATAACTTGGGCTTCGAGGCCATCGACCGTCGGAACAATCAGACGAAGTAGACAACGTCGCGAAGACAAGCATGCCACTGGAGAAACCCGCCTTCGCCAACTTCCAAATCAACATTGCCCATGAGACATCCTTTTCCACCTCCGAAGAAGGCCCCTGCCTTCTCGCCCTGGTTCGAAGGGCGCCGTACCGTCGGGAGGCAGAGGAGCTCACCCAAGAGCGCGGGTGCACAACCAAGGACAAAATGGCAGGGAAGCGAGCAACAAGCACGAACACCTCTGCATGCGAGCTTTCCACAACCGGCGTCATCGACCAGAACACTAATCAAGCGAAAGACACAAGCTTTAGGACCATGTCACCACCGAAGACATGGCAAGAAGATGGCAATCGCTCCGCCGCGAAGGCTAGACCTGAATCCGGCCGAGCACTCCACTGCAACTCCTCCGAGAGATGCCGCCACAGGCAGACCATACCACATGCAACACATACCCCCTTCCGTAGACCCAAAGAAGGCACCTCCAAGGGGGGAAGCGACGCCGGAGCGCTTCCGCCCAATCCCTGGATTTGGGGTTTTCACACCCGGGCACAAAGGAAGGAGGGGAAAGGGGTGTGCCTCGACATCGCCCCCAAGGAGTGGAAAGTGTTCTTGGTTCCTACTCTTTTGGTGTCGTGGATCTAGTTATGTCTTTGTCTTTTGCAGGAAGTTTTGCGTGTCTCGGTTTGTTGCTTTCTCCTCCCACCGGTGAGGTTCGATTGGCTTCAACTTTGTGGCAGTGTTCATGAGTTTAGGTCTCCTTGGATTGTGGGTGGTCGTCAAGTCTTCTCTAGTGCTTTATTCACCGAGACAATCGTCTATTTCTCAAATCGTGTTCACCGACGCCTTCTGGCTCAGGCCAATGACTTCCATTCTGCCACATCAGCAATGTTTTTCCTAGCTCCGACGGTGTTCAGAGGTTCCTATACATTATTGATCTTTGCTCATGGCGCTTCAACTGTGATTTCATGAGAATGATGGCATCGTTATGCGCTAGGGACTTATGTTAAATTCTGTTAGTCGTGATAGGAGCAATGTATGATCCTAATCTGTTTAGCTAACCATGTCCTGATGTTCAGGTAACCATTATTAGGTTGTTAAGTTGTTGTAATCCTAACCAACAAGATAGACCCTAGCTCGATTGAGCTGTATATATATATGAAGGCCTTCCCTTAGAAGCACGGCACAATATATCCCTCACTTTTCTGTTTTTATAACTTATGTGTGATTTTCTTCTTACTCGAGGACATTCATGTAAGGGTGGGTTGATCTTCGTATATGTTTTTGTCCCTTCGTGAAAGATACATGTAAAGTTACAACTATACACTGGATATGAGATCTGATCTAACGAATCATGAACATACATAGCCTGGCTGGTCCTATGCAGCATTATTCTGGTGGATTTCATGGACAAGTGAAGGCAACTTGATCTAATAAAATAAGATGAGATAGTTAAACTCGTAGAGAAAGACCCTGGATTTTCTTCTACAGATGCTCTCCGTGGCCAGCTTCAACCTGAACTAGATGTACATGAATCTCCGTTGGTGATCTTCAAGTAATCCAAAAACAATTGTCACGATGAGAGCGAAGAGGAAAGAAAGAGATGACAAACATAGCGACAGCAAACTCCCCCACTTTCCCCTTTTCCCCTCACCCTGCTATAGTACCTGAGAGGTGTCTCCAAATCGGCGGGCCAACCTGAGGCCATCCTCGCCGGCGACGCCGGTTGAGATGTGCTGAGGGAAGGTTGCAGCTTCTGCAGTGTATATAGTAGGCTTAGTTTTGGCCCTCGTGCCAGTAGTTGGCGTCTTGCCGTGTGGAGCTCGCCGGTCTTTCCAGGCCAGATCCGGCGGTTGATGGCGTACTTCCTCCTCGCCATCCTTGTCGGAGGGGCGCGGTTGGTTTCCGCGAGCTACTCCACTAATAAAGCTTGTGGTGGCTGCGAGTTTTGGCAGCTGCGGCGGCTCTCTCCTTTGGCCGGCCGAGGTGGCGAGGGAAGGAGAGCTTCCGCTCTTCAGCAACCGCTGCAAGCTCAAAGCCTGGTGGCCCTTTCTCCGGCGCGTGTGAGCGCCGCCGGTTGCCCGTCAGTGCCGATTTCGTGCGGGCTTCTCTCGTGGGAGGATGCTGTTGATTTTGTGGGTGGGGGGGGGGAGCAGAGGGCTCCTGTCTCTTTGCTGATGTTGTGCAAAATGGAGCAGTTCTCGTCTGCTATCTCCCCTGGCCTGCCGTGGTGGTGAGGAGGGAAGCTGCAGCGGAGATGCGACACCCCATGATCCTTCAAGCTACGGAGCGGATCTTCCAGGGCTCCGGCAAGCTGTTATTGAGAGCTCTTAGACCCGTCGCCATCGACATCATCTCTGCTTGCCTCCCCAGGTTCGTGGCAGAAACCCTGGGTCGCATGGTAGGCTGATTTTTCTGCCCTCGTGCCGCCGAGTTTTTGCAGCTCTTCTTCAACAACTTTGGAGATCAAGAACCTTTTCGTCGTAGAGCAACTCCTCTGCGTCCAGGAATTGGATGCCGAAATCCTTGACCAAGATGGTTTCTTCAACGCCAGTATGCATCGGCATGTTTTCAACCTCCATTTGGAGGCCCTTCATCACCACAGACACTAGGAACTTTGCCAGGCCGAGGGCAAGTGGTCTCGACCCCGCACTCGTCTATGGCTGCAGTGTGCTGCGGTTTCCGCTCCGCAGTGGAGAAGAGGAAGGACTAAATTGTTATGATAAATCTTTTAGCAAGGTCTTTACTACATTTGCTAGGGATCCATGTGTGTTTTCCTCATTTCTTGGGGTCCTTTGTAACAACTTTGTAGCTCCACTGTTGACTCATTGAAAGGTTCGAGGCCCTTCTAGGACGCTCCTCTGTTCAAAAAAAATAAAAAAATGACAAGACTCTCAGAATCTCGGAGTTGGAACATGACATGTTGTAAACACAAAAATAGAAATTATATATCTTCCAAGACTAGTAGTCACCGATCACCAATTAGTTGGCATTTGACAACGAAGTCTTCGAAGGAATCGGCCATTTCTTGTTTTTTTCATTTGCAATTAGTGTAGTTGAGGTCGCCCTTTTTCTAGTACCATGCGTGATGCCAGTGCCTCCATTATTGTACTACGTACTTAAATCTATGCAGCCATGAGTCCATATCAGTGTACCACCTCACCTCTCATTATTGGCGAGAGACGACGAAGCCACGATCAGTCCTACGGTAGATGCGCTGAAAACAAATGATAGATTTATTCAGGATGTATAATCTACACTAGGGACATTGCGAGTATCAGAACCAGTGGTCATGTGAACTTAGCAGTCCTGGTACCATGTCAGCGTAGCTGGGAACGGTATCCTCGCCCTTGGTATGGTTGTGTGTTAAGTAGGAACTTGTTGTCGAGTTGTCTGTGTATAGGATCTTGTATAGAAGCTGTTTGTGTATGAGAAGAGCGTAGGTAATAAGAGATGATTGGCCACATTGATAGTGATTGACATTGTGCAAATGAATCAGTAGTTTATCTCAAATGGGCATACCTCGAGTAACCTTGAAACCATGCTAATAATTTATGCACGAATCTAGAAGATGAAGCGAGTTTGAATAAAGCTTTTGAAGCCTTTTATGTTTTGTCAGCATGCATACAATTTTGATTCCAAGAATGGTTACGAGTCCTTCGCGCCATGAATGAGCTAGTTTGCCATGAAAATCTCCTCTTGGGCGACTGAAGAAAGAAGAAGCTAACAAATTGCTAACGCAAACACAGGCACGTTTAGAGCATCTCCAGCCGCATCCCCAAACCGTCCCCCAAAGGTATTTGGGACGCGCGAACAAAGAAAACCTTTCCAGCAGCGTGCCGCAAAGGCTCTTTTTGTCCGA
Source organism: Lolium rigidum (assembly GCF_022539505.1). Taxonomy (NCBI): domain Eukaryota; kingdom Viridiplantae; phylum Streptophyta; class Magnoliopsida; order Poales; family Poaceae; genus Lolium; species Lolium rigidum. Next base: position 329,284,833 of record NC_061514.1, on the reverse strand, counting down.
CGCGGCAATAGGTGTCCGGCGCCCCGAACACATCCCCGCTACACAGGGGACGCTCCGGGCACGCCGGACACAGTGAAAAGCGAGGCGAGGCGTGGCGGGACCGACGCGTCAGCATCACATTCAAGTTACGAAGCGTCACAGCTTTGCCTTAATAGCGAGGAGGGGTAGGCGAGGCGTCTCGTCGGTGCTGCGTAGCCTACACGCGTTGCCGGCGTTCGCACGCCACCGAGCGTTCCCGCGCTTTTTTCGTGCCGCTTCTGGCCTCTTCCCGCGCTATCTTCCCGCCGGCGTCTATAAAAGCCCCCCCCCCCCCCACTAGCTCAATGGCAGTCACCACAGCCACTGACACCCCTTTCTCCGCAACAAGCACAACCCTATTTGCTCGAACACCACTGCGCAATGATGAACCGCCCCGGCGCCGGCCAGTTCCCTCCACCACCGTCTCCACCACCACCTCCACCACCGGAAGCACCGCAGTTCGACATCGACGCGACCGTAGAGGAAGAGTCGCGGCGGCGCCGGTTGGAGCGGTGTCGTGCATAGCGGCAGCATCGGCGGGAGGCAATCGAGCAGCGGGAGCGTCAGTAGCGGGAGACCCCGAAGTTGAGGAGAACGCGGCGTGGGAGGAGGCGGCGCTGGCGGAAGAGGCGCGGCGGCGCCAGGCGGAGGAGATGTGCGGGCGGTGGCTCGTAGAGCGGTAGCGCCTACACATGGAATGGCGGGAGGAGATGGAGCAGCGGCAGCGAGAGGCGGAGGAACGTTAGCCGTGGGAGGCGGCACTGGTGGCAATGGATGCGGCCTGGGGGCACGGGCGGATGCACTGGCGGCGGAGACCGACGCGTTGGCGGCGCAACTGGAGGCGCAAATGGAGGAGGAGGAGGAGGCGGAGGAGGAGGCGGGGGGCGGAGGAGGAGGAGGACGACGACGTTGACGACTTCGAGTGATCCGACGATGATGGGCCGCACCCGGACGAGGCGGCGGATCAGAAACGAGCGATCTTTGAGTCCTTCGAGTCGGAGAAGAAGCTCCATGACGACGTCTGGGCCCGCGAAGACGCGCAAATTCGCCGTGCCGTTGAGCTCTGCCTCCAGGAGGCGCAACAGGGGAGGGCAGGCGACAACGCGCTGATGGAGCAGCGTCGTCTGCCCACCGCCCTACGCATGGAGAGGCGTCGTGCGCAACAGGAGTTGCGGCGAAGGGGAGGCGACGACGGGGCAGGGCCGTCGAACGCACCGCTGGGCGGCCAGTAGGCTAGGGTTTAGATGAAATCTAGCCATTTTCATTCAAACTTTGTAATATATAAGAGCTATATACACTTCAAGTCCCACAACTTGTATGAGATGTGCAAATTAGTCCCACTACTTGCAAAATGGGGTATCCTAGTCCCACAACTTGTCTCCTGGTGCAAAACAGGTCCAAAGTAATCCAAAAGTGGACACGTGGCCAAGTCTTCTTTACAGAAATGCCCATATATATTTTTCAGTAACATATGTGACCTTCGCATCAAAAACGAATAGCTAGCCACTGCAGCACACGAATCTTACTGCTATAGTCCATCCTGTTCTTCTACTTATACATTATGCAGCTAACACACTTAGATGCATCGCTAGCTTCTTTTGTAACTCGATGGTCACGCCTGTTGAATAACTCGTCGTGTCTATGTCCATAGCTACTGGCTGAGTTTGAATAGGACTGGTAATCTAATCCGTGCAGAATGTACTAGTTCCTAGTCTGAGCTTAATTTGAATAAACATTTTATATATGTTTTAGTTTGAACGGTTAAAAATTGGAAAAAATCTTAGCCTAGTGACGCTACCGCATCGACGTATTCACAATCCAATTTCGGTCGAGCTTTACATCGGGGCGGACTGTTCGTGTAACCGCTTTGTCCGCTATGTGGAACACATGCCAGCAAAAATTACCCTTTTCTTCTCATCTCTCTCCAAATCTCCTCCATCCCGTCTGCGAGCGTTGGTGCCGGGAGCTGGTCCAGACGAAGGAGGCGATTATATCTTGGGACCAGCTCCAAGCAGCCTCTGGGCGTGTCAGAGATGTCGCCGCCCAATTAAAGTTGTTAATGACGGTGTCCGACGACATATTGCACGCGGCGAGCAGGAGCAGCCCGACCCGGCGAACACGACATGCACAAGCGGTGGAGCGGGTGGTCGAGCGCGGCGAGCTCGCTGGAGCAGCGCGCCTTTCGCGTCGGCACAGAGCCGAGCTCGCCCCGCATTCTCTAGGCCTTGAGGCCTTGGGGTGCAGAGCTTGCCATGTGCGGCACCACCCTCCATGTAGCGGAAAAGCCTCAGTGAGGCATGAGCGATTCAAAGGTAGCGTGAAAGTCCACACTCTATAGTACACCTGGGCATTCCTCGGTCCGGGCAGAGAAAAGCCCAACCCGGCCCAATAAGCCCGACATGAACTAGGCTTAAATCACGTTCTCTGCAAGCCCGAGCCCGACCCGGCCCGGCATTCGGGCTCCGAAATTAGGCCCGAACCAGGCCCGACATGCAAGCCCAACCCGGCCCGGCTTGGGATTTTCGGGCCAGGTCGGACCGGGCTGCCCATGCCCAGCTGTACTCTATAGTAACACCAACATCGTCTCTGCACAACCAATGCGTGCAAAGTACACAATCATGGCCGTAAGGTACTCTATATGTAAGACTAACAATAGACTTAATGCATAAACTGTTGTAGGATCCAGTGGTCGTGCTAAGATCAGGAGGCTTCCCAAGCAGAGATCGTGAGTTCGATCCCTGAAACCCTGTTCATACTTATAGTTTTATTATTCTTTCTTTACACTGACACGTAGGACCCACATGGCTAAGACAACTATAAGGTTACATCTGCTAGTAAAAAACATATAGGGGCGTTTTGGCAATAAAGACGTCGCCATGTGTCCGCTTCTGGATCACTTGGGACCAGTTTTGCACAACAAGACAAGTTGTGGGACTAGGATACTCCATTTTACAAGAAGTGGGACTAATTTGCACATCACATACAAGTTGTGGGACTAAAAGTGTATATAGCTCAATATATAATCAAATTGAATGAAAAACCTTTATTTTCGTGCAATTATATTTATTTAAGGGTGACGTTTGGGGGACACGGCTGGGGAGCGATGTCCGCCAAACGCGATACAAAACACGTCTCCCAAACGCTCGATTCGACGCCTTTTTGGGACGCGGCTGGAGATGCTCTTAATTTGGACGAGGGTGACTTGTATGTCAACCGTACGTGGGTTACAGGATGGGAAGACGAAGAACCGTTACAACTTTCTGTGATAATGCAGCGGCCGTATCATGTGGAAAACTAGACCTATCAGCTCCTGTCACCCACCATCTTGACGATCGCCAGGTAGAGTAGGTTTGCCAGCCAAGCACCACATACGACTTATAACCAACGCCAGTTTCCCACCGTCGCACCACGGAAGCGCCCCCGGTTTTCTTCTTCCCACCGGCGTTGAGATTCCTCCTCCGTGGACGCGGGGACAGCTCGGCACCACCTAATTAGGTTTCGTTGTCGGCCGTTGGCTTGTCACCGGTGGGTCGGAGGGCGATGAGTCGACTGGCCATGGTCCATGGAGCTTGTGCATTGCTAGCCACGAGATCACATCTCATCTGGGTCTGATGGACCATGGCCGTATGCACGATGGTGGCCCAAAGCCTGGCCATAGCTCAAGAAAAGAGCTTCATTGGCTCTGGCTCGCCGCGTCGCTGCCGTTCAGCCGTCAATGATCCGTGCCGTCGGGACGATAAGGAGAAACACAGGAGGTGTGCCGTGCACGACGGCGTCTACCGCGACCGCGATGGCGATCGGTCGTCCGGCCGGAAACCGGCGAGTCAGCCGAGTACCTTGGCTTCTGCATTATCCCCGCTCAATCTCATCTCACCCACGAGATGGGGCGACGCGACGGCTTCATCCCGACACGGCTCCGTGGACGAAAGAGATGGGAAAACAGACCTTGGCTAACTTTTCAGCCCATGTTTCGTGGCCAAATTTATCCCAGCTGTTTGTTCACGAAGCTCCCACTGTGATCATGAACCGTAAGAGCATTTCTGCAGCCGCGTCCTGTAAACATGCGTCCGGCAAACACCGGATGTGAATGGGGTGCCGGCGCTTGTTGCCGCATTTGATGGCCGATTAATGTTTTTTGTAAGATTTTTAAATTTCAATCATGTTTGCATATAATCTAGAATTACTGCACATAATTAAATAATTTTACAATAGGTAAAAAATGTAAATACAAGGAAGTTCAACTGCATCAACGATCTCTCATTTAACCTACAGAAATGCTCTACGAGATCACCTCATCACGGATTTTAAGTATCATATTGTAATATCCACGATACCCTTTGTACAAACTTTCTCGAGCAAATGAACAATTCTTTTGTAATCAATGTATGTAATAGATGCTTTTGAGCATCCACTACAGGAATGGCGACGTACGCCGAGGGCCGTGGCATACGCCGACGGCCCCGACATTTGGCTGTCGGCGTAAGGCCCGGCACGGCCAGCCAACCCGCCTGACCCTCGGCGTATTGTTGCCGTCGGTGTAGCGAAAGAGGGCAGCCCTCGGCATATATTTGGCCCTAGGCGTAGACAGGGCTACGCCGACGGCCACCCTCGGCGTAGACCATTTTTAAAATTTGTCTAACTTTGTAAAAATCATAACTAATTCATATGATGTCAGAAAAATGCGTATAAGGTATAAAATGTTCAGAAAAACATCCTCTATCCGTTTATTGTCAAAATCATGCATATTTGAATCATGTACAGTACCATGCAAACATAGTAACAATTCAAACACTTTCTTATATGTCCTCGAGTTCCCGTTTTGGCCAGATGGCAATTTAAACGAAGTCAGAAAATCCCGCGGAGCCGCATGACATCATTTTATGTGTCCTAGTAACCACTCCAAAAGACGGAATTGGGATACGGCAGTTATTTTGGAAAACCCTTCACGAACAGGGCTATCAAGTCCGGAGTTCTATGGCTTTCAGGGAAAATGAGTAGGAAACAGCCCGTGACACCGCATAGTTTGTCGGAACGAGGCCATATTTGGCACGTGCGTGGTCCCTGGGAAGGAAGGCATGGCCCCGGGAGCGGATTTCCAATCCGACCCATGGGCGATGGTTTTTTCATTTTCGGGGTGCCAAAACGAGTTTTTTTGTGAAGCAGCTACATGAGGCGTATTTTAGTATTGCGCGAGACCTCCGCGTAGTGGTAGGACACCGCCTCCGCACCACATATCACATGCCATATGTGCATGCTAGCTATCTGGAAGTCCCTGCGGCATCCTGCGGTCTCCCGCCGAATCCGCTGGAAACTGACCGGATTTGAACTAGGGGTACACTTTCCGTCGCTCAATAAATTTCGCGAAAATGTTTTTAGGTCTATAACACATCACTTTATGTGCTAATTTTTTTCCGTTTAGCGCGATGGTGAACGGGTGCAACAGCGCGCCCGGTACGGCCATACCGCATCTCCGTGGGGGCCCGTTTTGGCCAGATGACAATTTAAACTTAGAAAATCCCTTGGAGCCGCATGGCGTTATTTTATGTGTCCTAGTAACCACTACAAAAATTGTAATTAGGATACGGCAATTATTTTGGAAAACCCTTCACAAACAGAGCTATCACGTCCAGAGTTCTATGGCTTTTAGGGCAAATGAGTAGGAAACGGCCTGTGACACCGCATAGTTTGTCCGAACGAGGCCATATTTGGCACGTGCGTGGCTTCTGGGAAGGAAGGCATGGCCCCGGGAGCGGATTTCCAATCCGACCCATGGGTGATGGTTTTTTCATTTTCGGGGTGCCAAAACGAGTTTTTTTTGTGAAGCAGCTACATGAGGCGTATTTTAGTATTGCGCGAGACCTCCGCGTAGTGGTAGGACACCGCCTCCGCACCACATATCACATGCCATATGTGCGTGCTAGCTATCTGGAAATCCCTGCGGCTTCCTGCGGTGTCCCGCCGAATCCGCTGGAAACTGACCGGATTTGAACTAGGGTTACACTTTCCGTCGCTCAATAAATTCCGCGAAAAATGTTTAGATCTATAACACATCACTTTATGTGCTAATTTTTTTTTCCGTTTAGCATGTTGGCGAACGGTGCACCATCGCGTCCGGTACGGCTATTTCGCATCTCTCGAGGGGGCCATTTTGGCCAGATGGCAAGCTGGACGTCATATTTGGATTACTTAATTTTTAGGTTCAAATGATGATATGGATGTTATACTTAGATTCCTCTCATTTTTCTGATCGATTTAGACATATTATTTGTGGAATTTTGATTTTCTGATTTAAAGATATTAATTATTCCATATTAAATAGAAAAAAACCAAAAAATAAAATCATTTTATTGTTATTTGAATTCAATATTATTATTCATTGTTACTTATATATTCATTGTTGTTTACTTAAGTAATTGTTTGGAATTCAAAAATAAAGAGTTGTGACATCACGGTCCAAGGGTTAATAGGGTTGATAGACTATTATTATCAGTAAGGTGCCAATTCTTTAAGGGAAGCTCATCCGAATGGAATCAAGAAGTTAAGCGTGCTGAGGTTGGAGTAGTGTGAGGATGGGTGACCGGCTGGGAAGTTTAACCATGATTGTAATTTGACCTAGGATTACATGTACTTAGAGTTAAAAGTGTATGGGTGAAAGATAAACAAGTAAAAAAAGAAAAAAATGGTGTAAAAAAATTAAAATTTGAAAAATTTTAAAACTCTATGCCGACGGCAAAGCCCTCGGCATATTAAAAAATTATTTTTTTTCGAAATTTTTTTTTAAAATTTTTTTGGAAAAAAGAAAATTCAAATTTTTAAAAATTATATGCCGACGGTTTTGCCGTCGGCGTAGCGTGCTACGCCGACGACAATATTGTCTATGCCGAGGGACATAAACGCCGACGCCATACGCCGAGGGCTGCCGTCGGCGTACCCTACGCCGAGGGCCAGGCGTGACTACGCCGAGGGCCAGGCGTGACTACGCCGAGGGCAGCCGGCCGTCGGCGTATGCGTCTATTCCTGTAGTGACAATACCTTCCCTTGATGTAGGGGATTGTAAAGAATAAGCTGTGATTCCAAACTCATATCAGCACTTCAGTGTGAAAAGAAAAGCTTCTAATAAGACATCTTAAATGGAATATTTACCTATCCCTGTGGTAAGCATATTGTGTGGCAGTGCTAAACCCACATTGTTGTGAAAAACATAACATGGGATAACAATGATGATGAGGAGGAGGGATTAAATAACATCATTAAAATGAGTTCCCCCTCTGGGAGCGGTTCCTCTCCAGTTATATTGTTACTGTACCCATAGAGTAGTTGAGGAGATCCCATCCAATTTAATCGAGCATGCCTTCTTTCACCATTCGCTGCACACCGGATTAGAAACAAACTTGGTGCCAAAACAGAGCATCACTCGCAGCAATACTGTTGATGGCTTCCAAGGACGGGGTGGCAGCAGCCGTCCACCGGCCTGCCGGTGAGCTTGCCCAATTGGTCACCTGTTCATTGCTAGACTTATACAAACTCCTCAACAAAATGGTGTGGCGGAGAGGATGAACAGAACCATCATCTCCAAGGCTCGTTGCATGTTGTTCAATGCTGGTATGCATAGACGTTTTTGGGCTGAAGCAGCCTCCACCGCTTGTTACTTGATAAACATGTCACCTTATGACATGGGTATACCCTTTGGGTACCCATTATTAGTATACCTAGCTCGGCACGGCCCAATATGGAGAAGGCCCAACAAGGCAACCCGAAGAAGTAGTCGACTAGGACTCTTGTAAAAACCCTAGGCTGGTTGCATATATAAAGCTAGCCAGGGCACCCGAAATAAAGATGCCAACATAGAGATGACAGATAGACAACATAGTTCCGCCTACGGCGGCCCCCTGTAAACATACATATGATCATATAGTAGATTGCTAGCAGCACGTAGGGATCCTCTACCGAGGGGACCCGAAGCTGGGTACGTCGTGTGCCTAATCTCGCTCCCGGAATCTCCATCGTCGCTCTCTCCCGAAACCCAAGTCTACAATACGTAGGCATTGACGAGGCGATCCCTCGTCAATTGGCGCCGTCTGTGGAGATCGCGACGACTAGATTTTGTAATCCGGGCGGGACCATCGTCTTCAACATTCAGATCGCATCTGGTCTTCAACAAAAGCAATGGCAGTTACAATTCGCGCGGCTGGATACCTGATCATCGCTAGTGCGGCCATCAATTGTCGGCTTCACATATCTTCCGTAGGAAATTCAGCCAGATCAAGCAGCCCAATTAAAATCATCTCTGGTGTATAAATTCAAGGAATCCAAACAAAGCAAGTATTGCATCGATTGGAGAGCTCAAGATCGGTTCTGTACTGCAGTCTCCACGTGACTTTGTTTGTTGAGGAGTTAGTATGTACTGAGGTTATCTTTTGCGAGTGCGGTTCTAGCATAGACCCAGAAAAGAAGATCGACACGGTGGAATCAATGCTAGTATCACTCCCGATAATTCCAATACATGCTTGAGTTTGTTCCATCCTCAAGTCAATCAGCGCGTCGCAAATTCCAAGAAGAGAAAACACCGGTTGCCACATCGAAAAAGGCTGCGGATAGTTTCGCACATCAGTCGGTCGAAGTATCGTTTGCCGTAAACCAGCCAGCACATGCTCGCCGTCACGAATTCGTCATCCGAACCAGGTGCTATATTTTCAATTATGTAAAATTTATTTTGCCAAATATTTTTCGGCTTGTGCTGTTACTTGCTCGCAGAATTTTTGCGCCGTAATATCAATGCAGATCAGAACAAACCTCGACTACTTTGCTTCGATGACCCTATTCTCCATTACTTATTTGCAAACGACGACTCTCGCGAACGCTAGCACGAACCTGCTGGTGTGCACTCGCCATGGCGGATTCGCCATCCGACACAAATATCATCAGAGATAAAAGGCGCCGCACGACTACATTGACTGTGTCCGCCGCACGACCTCCTTTCACGTCGGCTCCGCCACAGCCGATAAAAAAAGCTAAGTGTCCCTCTTTAAAGATTCAATTATTATTTACTTCCGTTACACCTGAATACTCGGGGGCTACGCCATTACATTATTACAACAAATTCATCCAAACACTGGGGGCTGGGCCATTACTTCGTTACCACAAATATATTCGGTTACTTGGTGAATTTTTTTTCTTCGGCTCTGGATATATCTTCTCCGGCTCAGTGAAATTATTTTCTTCGGCTCGGTGGAATTATTTTCTTCGACTTCGTGGCTTTATCTTCTTCGGCTCAGTGGATTTATTTTCTTTGGATTACTGGATTGGTTTTCTTTGGATTATTATTGGTTCACTTATACAATATTACCCTATGCGTTTCCGGGTCAATGGATTCATCTTCTATGGTTATTACTGAAACTATTTTCTTCAGATCAATGGATTCATCCTCTATGATATCAGCAGATTCATCTTTTATGGTTACTACTGGAACTATTTTCTTCGGGTCAATGGATGCATCTTCTATGATATCGACGAATTCATATTCAATATATGATTCATATTTGATGGTGTAATCTTTAATATGAAGTCATTTCAAGTACTTCATATTGGACTTCATCTTCAGTATTTCATCCTTAATGGCCTTCTTTCGGCGACACGGATAATACTCGGGGGCTCGACAACAACTTCGCCCCGAGTAACAACTGTGACACGACGTCTAAGCAACAATCATGACATCACCCCAGCAGTGGTCGGGGGCTCGGCTATCTCTTCATCAACAGTTTGGTGGTATCCACTTTCGCTAATTCGGTGTTTTCTACTTTGGCTCAACTTTTTCGCTGCACTCGAAGACCTCATCACGCATCGACTCTATCGTCCCAATAAGCTAAGTGTTCCTTTATTTTACATAAAGTTGATTATCATTTAATTTCTCCGCACCCGACGCTCGGGGGCTGCGCGGCGTATATTCACTTTACATATCATCGAATCCGAGCATCTGACACCGCATGCGAAAAAGAGAGTCAAGGAAAAGATAGAAAAAGTTTGTTTATTTATGCAGGAGACAGAAAATTTCAAAGTATATAAGAGAGAACCCGACGAAATTGTCTACAGGGAGAACTCGATGAAATTGTCTTCAAGAAAGAACAGGACCCGAAGAATTATCTTCAAGGAGGACCCGAATAATTGTCCTCAGGGAGAACCCGAAGAATTATCTTCCAGGAGGACCCGAATAATTATCCTCAAAGAGGATCCGAAGAATTGTCCTCATGGAGAACCCGAACAATTATCTTCAAGGAGGACCCGAATAATTATCCTCAAAGAGGATCCGAAGAATTGTCCTCAGGGAGGACCCAAAGAATTGTCCTTAGGGAGGACCCGAAGAATTGTCCTCAAGGAGGACCCGAAGAAATTTTCTTCAAGGAGGAACTCGACGAAATTTTCAGCAAGAAGGAACCCAAAAAAAAAAGCAAAATGGGTCCATTAACTTGGTCATATTGTTCCGAGCAAGAGCATCGGTGATGTACCCGACAATATAGAAGAACCAATATATTCGGCTGTCTCATCAAGCCCGAGAGAAAAATAGAAGAACTCACAAAATGGGTCATTGCATCAGCCGAACAAGGCACTTGACAAAATATTCTCAGAGCGCCAAAGTCACGAATAATCTCTGAATACCGCAAAACTCTGCGAAAGTAAGACCCCGGGTCCATCCTGAGCGGCATGGCACCGTCTCTGACGTCGGTTTGCTACTTTTTTCCGTATCAACAGATACGAAGAAAAATCCTAACGGACGCGTTAGGTACCCGATAAAACATGACTTGGACTCGACAGATGGTAAGACCTTAAGCGGCACATGTCGAGTTAACACCAGTATCCCGAGATCATGTCCAGGGACGTGATCTTGAAGTAGGTTCTTGCGGGATTGCCACAAGAGCAGTTAACTGGTACCTGATCCGTCAGATGAACCAGCCCCATTTACCATTATCCCTGAACAACATAGATAGCAACGGCCTGGAGTCAATAAAACGAGGGGCTACGCCCGTAAATATAGTCAAGTTCTTTATCGAGTAGTACAACTTGAGTCTATGCCTGGTGCAAGCACCCGCCCATAGGCTCGGGGCTACTCTTATCGAGAGTATTGTTCACCCTCCAGATAAGATGAAAGAAAGAGGAAAAATTGTGGTATCGATTAAAGCAAGTTGAGCCTACACCCAAGTGCAAACACTTGGCCGTAGCCTCGGGGCTACTCCCATCGTGAGCGCCGGCCGCGCACCCGATAGAAAAATAACTTCGACAACGATCTATGACAATCAAGGTTTGTAGACTCAACTCGATTCTACGACTCGAGTGGAGCCTACTCCCATCGGGAGCACATGGATTTCATCAAGTC
>NC_061514.1:329236786-329273347 GCF_022539505.1 Lolium rigidum | reverse complement strand
CATGTGCGTGTTGATCCTTCAGATCGGCAACTTGGTATTCTCGCCGTTCTTTCGATCTGGAGAGACCAGTTTCTTAGTGTGTCGCTAGCGTTCGTCGTTGTCCTTTGCAACGCTGGGGGACGGGGCGAGTTGGATGCTCTGGAGCGGGAAATGTCAGTCTGGAGGTGGTAGATTTGTCTTGTTCTCCGACTTCGTCGATATGAGTGGATCTTGGTCCAAGGTAGCACATGAACGTCCCCCGGTTGACGGGCCATCTTGTAGCGGGCATGTTAATCGAGTCATAAAGCCTTGTTGGTGATGGTGCTTCTTTGGATCTAGCGATGGTGGAGGCGCCTCGGCGTCTATTCGAACGTGCTATTCAAACGTGCTCCTAGGCGGTGTTGGAGTTTGGGGCGGCTGGATTCAGAGACTGCACGAAACCATATGAATGATTCTCTATTTTCCTATTTATTAGGATTTTATCTGCAAAGTTTCAGGACAACTATTTTCTCATGATCTATCTCTTAGTGTTCATGTTTGTTTATTCACTTAACTTAATTTTCTATTAATGAAATACTTGGTTGCTCTAAAATACGGCAGGATTAAAAGTGGGGTTTACTCTAAGAAAACTGATAGGTTAGAGAATTCTAAAAATCTGCAATAAAGGAAAACAAAAAAATAAAAAAGATATGAAGAAGGGCTAAATTTTCTTGGGAATTGGAAGAAGAGCCAAATGGACTGGTCTGCGTGGTGAGGTACTTTCTCCATGTCGCCAGTCCTCCAACCCATGGTATCGCACGGCCCAGCCCAGACAAATCTGTTCGAGGCATGTCGGCCGTGTGGCCTGCTTATCAGTCCGCTAAACACCGAGCTACTATAGAAGCAGTGTCAGTGGGCCAGTCGTATACACCGACCAGGCCCGCACATCCTGGTCGGATATTGGGCCTGGCCCTTTTACCATTTCTTTTTGTTATTCGTTGTCTGTTTCGGTTTTTTCTTATTATTTGTTTTTCTATTTCATTATTCTTTTTTTGTTTTCCTTTTTATTTTTTGTACAAATTCGAGAAAAGTTCAAATTTCTGACATATTTAAATTCGAAAATTGTACAAATTTGAAATTGTACAAATTTGAAAATTATTCAAATTTGAAAATTATACAAATTCGAAAATTTTTCAAATTCGATTTTTTTTGAAAATTATTCAAATTCAGAAAAATGTTGAAATTCAGAAATTGTTCATATTTTAAAATAGTAAAATTTCAAAAATAATGTTTTTCAAATTTTGAGAAATATACCAATTTAAAATATGTTCATGAGAAAAAATGTTCAAATTTTGAAAAATTTAGATCTTTAAAAAAGTTTAGTTTTTCAAAAAAATCAGATTAAAATTTTTTATTTTTAAGAAAGAAGAAAACAAACAGCAGAAAAGAACTGAACGGAGAAAAAAAAGACGTGGCTGGGCCGGTCCAACACACACCCTGGGGTGTGTGGCACCCTTCCGCACCGACCAGGCTGGTGTAGGGAAAACCTATACACCAACCACCGCACACCCCCCCCCCCCCCCCGGGTGTGGGCCTGGCCCAAGTAGGCTTTTTCCTTTTTTTCTCTCTTTTCTGTTTTTTTCCTTTTATTTCTGTTTCCTTTTTCTGTTTTACTTTTCTGTTTTCAGTTTTCGATTTTGTTTATTTTTACCTTTTAGATTTGAAAACTTTTAAATTTTAAAAATTGTTAAAATTGAGAAATAGTTCAACTTCAAAAATGTTTAAATCTGAAAACCGTTCAAATTTGAAAACCATTCGAACGTGAAAATGTTCAAATTTAGAAAATGTCCATAATTAAAACAATTTTTTTAAAAAAATATTCAAATTGAAAATATGTTCATATTTGAAACATTCAAATTTCGAACAAAAAATAAAAAATCTGAAAAAGTGTTCAATCTCAAAAAAATGTTTAAGTTCGAAAAATGTTCAAATTTTGAAAAAAAAATATAAAAATCTTCAAGTCGAAAAATGTTCAAATTTTGAAAATATTTATATTTCAGAAAAACTAAAATTTAAAATTCCAAATTTCAAAAAGTTAGATGTAAAAAGAAACTGAAGAATCAGTAGAGAACAGAAAACCAACGTGCGTCGAGGCACGATCGATCCGAACGCAACCAAACAGACCGGCAGAAACGAACATGGGCCGAGCCCACATAGGGCCAGAGATGTGCGGCACGAGTTCCCGCACCGAGCAGGGCGATGTAAGGGCATCTCCAACCGGGCGACCCAAACGGACGCGTTGGGACGTCCGTTTTGTGCCGTTTGGGTGGCCGAGCGGACGCGCGGACGGAGCCCCGCGTCCGCGCGTTCGTTTTTGTCGCGCCCTGCGCCCAACGCGGCAGATTTGGGTCGCGGCGCTGTATAGTACATTTTTCTTGTAAATTCACTATAAAAACACAAAATAAATTATAGAAAATATATAGAATAGTTCAAATGCTCAAAATTTATTACACATTACATTGTCCACGTAATCAAGGATAAAGTATTATTTAAATAAAATGAAAAAACGATACAAATGCTCTAGGCTTCCGGATTTCCTTCATCATTGTTGTTTGCAGCATTGTTGCCTACATTCTGCCAGACGTGCTCGATCAAATCAGCCTGCAGCTGGTTGTGTACAGCTAGATCTCGAATTTCATGGTGGGCATGAAGAATTTTCTGGAATGATGCCGCACCACCTTGAGGAGTAACCAACTCTCCCTGGCCCTCCTAGTCATTATCATAGAGTGAATCATCCCGCTCTACCTCAACAATCATGTTATGCATGATTGCACAAGCGGTCATCACCTCCCACAGAGTTTGCACATCCCAGGCTCTGGCAGGGTGTCTGACGATAGCCCAACGAGCTTGGAGGATGCCAAACTCCCGCTCGACATCTTTCCGGGCTGCCTCTTGCTCTTTCGTAAACCTTGCCTCCTGCTCTGAGTTGGATTTTCGGATTATCTTCACGAGTGTAGCCCAAGGTGGATAGATACCATCAGCAAGGTAGTACCCCTTGGTGTAGTGGTGGCCACTGATCTCAAAATCCACAACAGGGGACTAACCGTACGCTAGCCTATCAAACATCGGAGAGCGCTGCAAAGACATTGATGTCATTGTGCGAGCCAGCCATTCACAAGAATGAGTGTCAAATCCATGTATCCTGTGAAGCAACAGCTTCAAGAATGACTGTGCACCCCTCAGAATGACCGCTGTATGCCCCCTGCCAACCAAAGGGGCAGTTCTTCCACTCACAGTGCATGCAGTCTATGCTGCCAAGTATCCCAGGAAACCCCTGGAAGCGTTGATTGCAAACAGACGAGCTGTGTCCTCTGCATTAGGTTGCCGGAGGTACTGTTCTTCGAACGAACCGATCACTGCTCTGCAGAACCTGTACATCGCTTCCAAGCTGGTAGACTCACTCATGCGCGTGTACTCATCTACGAAATCACCGGCAACGCCATATGCGAGCATCCTAATCGCTGCCTTGACGCCATCCATTATCCGGCGGAACAACGGTCTGGACATCCGAAAACGACGGCGAAACATGGCCGGCGTGAACAATGCCTTGAGTTGGAAGTAGTCGGCGATGAGCTGGTCGTGGCCACGTTCTCTTTTGCGGTCCAAGGCGGCCGCGCGCCCCGGCAAGGACCCCCGGTGCATGGGGATCTGCGAGACAATGTGCTCGTGGATGATCAGCGCAGCGTCCGCGAAAAATTCGTCGTCGGACTCCTCGTCTGACGACGTGTCGATGAAGTTCTTGAAGAAGTAGTCGTCGTCGCTGTCCACCATGATCTACAGATGAAAAGGGACAAATTTTAGTACGCCCATTTCATCGAACACCTCGCAGGCGGAGGCCATCTAATGCGTCCGTAGGGACCTGCAGGCCATGGCCGTCTCGGCCGACTTGCGGTCTGCAAACACGGTGCACGAGAGCTCACCTCCGGCGGCAACAACGCAGCTGCGAACGGCGGGAGGTCTCGCGACGGCGAGAGGACAACAGCGACAGTGACGGCGTCCTCCGACTCTGCTACGACGCGGCGAAAGCAGCGCGGGGTCGCGACCTATGCTTCCGCCCCGCTTGTCGGCGTCTCGACGACGGTGGCCGACGCCGCTCCCAAATCGCCGGTCTTTGGCTGGCGGCAGAGCGGCAGGAGATGTGTGCGATGGGTTTCTGTTTTGGGAGACAGACAGGCGGGCCAGGGGCGGACAAGGGGAGGACGCGAGCGACCAGCCTTCGGCGTCCGCGGCCACGCAAACTCGTCCCAGATTTGAACCGGGTTTGGGTCGTCCCGGACGCCGCGGCCATCCGTATTAGAGATGGGTCCGCGCGCTGGGCCGCGTTTTTGTCCGGCTGAAGCCATCCAGACGCGCGGGCGCGGTTTGGACCGCCCCGTTGGAGATGCCCTAAAGCACCCCCCCCCCCCCCCCGCTGGTGTATAGCATCTCCCGTGTGAGTGTTCAGTGTTCCCATGTAAAACAGAACTGAATTCGGTGTAGGCTGGAAACCGTAAGGCCCATGTTACCCTTTCCCTGCTTCCTCTCAAACAGAAGTAGAGTCGGTGTTCCCATGAAAATAAAAATTGTATTTGTTCCTGCTATCTCTGTCAGACTTGCCTTATTTTCTCTTCCTCTTATTATTTTCAGCTAAACTCATGGTGTTTCTCGAGGATGATACTGTTATAGTGTTATCTACAGCTCGTCAGCCGGTTGATAGTTTTTTTTTTCGAGGTTGACGGGGGGAATTCCCCACCTCTTGTTGCATTCCACTCGAAGTAGCCTTGGCACGCTCAAGTTCTTACAACCAGAATGAAGAAATTACATAGGGATACAGGGGAGGAGAAGACAAAAAAAAAGGAAAAAAACATACTAGAAAAAGGGAACACAAAAGGAAGAGGGAGGTAACATCCGGAGACAACCGAGCCCCCCCGGGAGACCATCCAACACCTCAAAGGACGACCACCACGACTTGACGAGGCGAGCGACGGGCGACGACGAGAGGCCTGCACAACCGTGACCAAGGACAGTCGAAGGGCGTCAGATAGCTGAGCCGACACTGGGGCGACGACACCGATGTGCCGACCCCATGGACGAAGGGTGATGTAGAACCGAGTCTCGCCACAAGCACAAGCCAGAGCAAGGTCACCAGTAAGCCACCTTGAGAACCTCAAGCCTACCGCCGAGGAGGATCTCCGGTGAGAACCTCGACACCGAAGGCAAGCAACCTAAGGGAACAGGCAGCGGAATACGTGGAGACCAGAAAAGAGCACACCAAGAAGCGTCACTGGCATGGTCGAAGGGCGTCGGATAGCCAAGACCGTGCGGTGACACCGGTGTGCCGCCGGCATAGCAGAAGGGCATTGTGCCGCCAAGACCGTGCGGTGACACCGGTGTGCCGCCGGCATAGCAGAAGGGCATTGTGCCGCCAAGACCAAGCACATTCGAAGGGCGTCGGATAGCCGAGACTGGGGCGATGACACCGGTGTGCCGGCCCCCGTGGTCGAAGAGCAGCGCAAGCCGAGGCTATCCTAGGATGTCGAGGGAGCACAGCCTGGGCCACCATGACAGCAGCCTAACCCGAAAGGATGCGAGGCAAGGGCCAGCGAGAAAACGAGAGGCGGGGGAAGCTGTCTGAACTCATGCGAAGCTCCAGGATGATGCCCAAAGAGCGCCGTCATTGCCTGTTTTGGAGCCGCCCAGAACAGAGATTTCCTCAGAGCTATGGCACAGGGAGGAACACCAAATGAAGAGGACACCTCGATGGAGGAGCACGACGCCCGCAGGCGACGTCGTCCAAGGGATTTCGCCTGGAAGTGCACCTGCCCGGAGCATCAGAACAGGCCGGCCTCCCCAACCCAGCAGAAACACGAGCCACCAACAAGGGGCGGCCAAAAATGCAGAGCGTCCACGCCGGGAACCGTCGGACACGGGGGAGCAGCGAGGATCACCTAGCTAGCCACCGGAGGCCAGCAGGGTAGCAGGAGACGCGCAAAGGTGCCGAGAGCCTGGACGCCACCTCACCTCGGGGCGAAGGACCATGCGACGAAGGTGAAGTCGGCGCCAGCGAGGACGACGAGCCGCGGCCGAGGCGAAGCACAGAGCGAGGGGGAGCAGAGCCGCCGGGGCAGAGGACGGCCAAGGCCGGCGCAGAGGAGCACGCACGGAAGGGGTGGGGGAGTTTTTGGCGTGGGATTTGGATTTTCTGGGGGAAACCGACCAGGGGATGCGCCCTGCCGCCTCCGTCCGCCGTGGGACGGCCTCCTCCGGCAGCGGCGGAGGCTGTGGCGGCGGCGCGGGGGCGCCTCGGACGTCGTGCTCCTCCGTCGAGGCGTCCTCTTCGATTGGTGTGATATGCTCCTTGGGTAGTCAGCAATGTGTAGGTTTATCAACTCCAAAACATCGAATTATTCAGCAGATTGCCCTGTCACCACGTGATATGCTCTTGGAATTTCGGGTGTGTTTGGTTTGGTTCCCTAAGTAGCCACGCCAAAAAATTGGCTGCCCATGAAGTATTGCTTATTGTTTGATTTGTAGCCAATATTTTGGCAGCCAATAGATGTCTAGCCTTTTCACTCACAGATTTTTGCCAGATAATTGGCCAAACGTGAGCCAAGGATTTCTTAACCAAAATATTGGCAACCAACTCTTACCAAATATTTGGTAGGGCTAGTATGGGCACCAACCAAACACACCCTTCATCTGAAAACACCACTCCACATGAGGTGTGCCTGTACGTTCCTTGCATCACCACCGTTCAGATGGCTGGTGACAGGGGAGTTGATAGCTAGCTGGCCCGGCCGTGTTAGCAATTTGTTAGTTTATTCTTTCTTCCGCGGCTGACAAACTTAATTACAAGGCCATTTCATTCACTTCTTTAACTCGCTGAAAGCTACTTCGGCAGCCTGAAAAGTTCTGTTCGAATTCGCAACCTTTGGTGGAGCATGCACGTCTTTGAATGAAAAGGTAATGTCTCGTTGAGCTTTGGATCATTTTACCTCGTTTTCACCTGAACTTATTTGCCAGAAGGAGACGCGTGAGCAACCGTACTGTGAGACATTGACAGTGTGCACACCACATTGTCGGGGGCTGAGGTCATTGTCACCACGTACTAGCCGGTCTGGCTAAGGCTAACACAAGCCACACACACTAACCACCCATGGTCTAATGGAGCAAAATTGCAAAATAATAGATCTATAGGTCTATATGGTCAGCCGTCCAAATAGAGTCTACCTTATACCTACCACGTAGTGTTGTTAATTTATTTGGTAACTGGCTCAATGGTGTGGATGTTAGGTTTAAATGTCTTATTAGGATGAGAGCGATTGCAATTATATGATCGCTGTGGCTATGTAGAAATGATAATATTTTCAATAATATTTTTTCTTCCTTTTTGCAGATCATCTACCGGTGCACAACTTTGCTTCATTCATGGATACCGTTGCAGCGTGTGGACTTTACGGAGGTATCTTCACGGTTGGAGGATACTGCGAGGAATATTTTCTCCCAACATGGGTGACAGCGTGACATTCGGCTAGATCCTCCTAGCTAGTCTTTGTTACTGTTCTTTCATCTTTGTTTTTCTCTTTGAACACCTTTGTGGTTTTGTAACGAATCTGTGTGCGGCTGTGTGCATTTTAGTTATGCAGAGGCCGAATCTATTGTGCAAGTAATAAAATGCTCATTTTCGAAAAAAAAAGACCTGATTTTCAGACCGGAACATCAGGCCAGGCGTGGGCCTCACAAATGTGCAAAACAGGAAAGAGGCCCGGTCAGCGGCCTGAAGCCCGATACACTTTTTCCTCTGACGGGGTTGGCTTGGGCTTGAAATATAGGCCTGATGGCTGGGCCGGGACTGGACATGTATTTGAATGGCTAGTAGGGTGGTTATACTCTGAGCTCATCAAAACCTATGTTTGATGTCTTATGCGAAATCGTTAAAAAATGCCGACCTTTGCGAAGGGAAGACAAATCGCTTCGCATGCGACAAGTGGCGCGTTGTGGTGCCAGAAAATCTCTCGGAAGTAGTCTCCATGCTCGCCACGTGTCGCAAGGGGAAGCAAGGTGGAGAGGAGGAAGAAGAGAGAAGAGCTGGGTTGGGTCAGTTTTTCCCATTTTTTCGTAGATTCGCTTTTTTTAAATGAAATATCTTGAGAATCGTAAGTCCAAATGACGAACCGTTTCCACTTTTGAGATCCTCTCGTCGAGATCTTCAAAACTAGATCTCATGTTGATAGGTTTGGAGATACTTTTTTTCGTACTTCCTATACTAGTATGGTTGTACTCGTGTTGTGTATCTAACTGTACTCGTGCATGAACTGATAAGTACTTCTGTTTTTGAATGTATTTGGTGTATTTTTCCTTTTACTCGTGTGAGCAACTGTACATGTACTCGTTCGTGTGCGCGACTGTACCTGTCTTATGTGGACGAGTGTACCTGTACTCGCTCGCGTAGGTGACTCTACTTACTCGTGTGCGCAACTGTACCTGTCTCGTGTGCGCGATTGTACCTGCTCGTGTGCACGACTGTATCTGCTCGTGTGCATGACTATACCTGCTCGTGTGCACGATTGTACATGCTCGTGTGCGGCACTGTACTTCTGTACATGTACCTGCTCGTGTGCGCGACTGTACTCGCTCGTGTGGGCGACTGTACCTGCTCGTATGCGTCACTGTACTTGTACTCGCACGTGTGTTCAACTGTACTCATGTGTTTGATCGGTAGATATATTCGTGTTCTCGTGGATTTCGTCGTGGTGGACGTACGCGCGAAGTAACATGTACTCGCGTGGAGGCGCTATACGTGCGGATGTACTCACGTTGCGTACACACGGAAGGAGTACGCCGCGCCGGGATCGTCCATGTGCTGCCACGCGTCAAACGCGGAGGCGCTATACGTGCGGGAAAAGGCCTTCGTGAAGGTCGGCCTCCGTGCAGTGATACCCTGTCTTGTGACTTATTACACCAAAATGTTCTTTCAATTAAGGGATTTTCTCATCGCTTGCAAGAATCTGTGTTGATTGTGCTCCTTGTTTATCATTTAGAACTAACATTTTCCGAGTGAGCTATGTTCTCGTTGATAGTGCGGATAATATGATAGTGTTATAAATCCTTAAGTTCATTCTATATGCATTTTGTGCATGTGTGTGTGTGTAGATCTGATGGTAATCAAATAAAGTTTTCATTTTATATACTTAATCCTTCAAACATATAATCATGATCAAATTATTGCTTTTTTTTTCCTTCTAAACACCAATATCCTAGTATGTCTTTGCCTAGCCAGCTGCCACCATGTTCCAGCTAGGGGTGGGCAAAAAAAGATGAAAACCGATGACCAAACGTAATCGAAGACATACAATTCGGTGTTTAAATCAGTTCCCAGTTTAGAAAAGATCAATTTCAGTCATTTTGGTTATGACCTCCGATTGATCGACTACACCGAAACGAGCGAACTAAAATAAGAAAAGGCCCAATGGATAAACCCTCCAGGAACCCATGGGAGCAACCCTTTAATATTCCAAAGAAAAACCATACGACATGGTGCCCAAAATGTCTACGAATATGCTTGGTGGTCACACTATGTTTTTTTAATCTTGGCAACTACCAAGAACCAGTAAGGGTATAATGTTTAATTTTATTAGCAATTAATTTATCTATGCTAGTCTTTTAGGCTAGCCATAGTGCTAGTATCATGTCAACCCGTATATCTTGGTGACATAATCAATACTAATCATGTTTTTTCATCTTTTTTTTTCATCAAGCATATTCGTAACATGGAGTCCCGTCAAAATGGAAAGACTAGCATTTTTACGGGACTCCATGTTTTAGACGTGACATAATCAATACTAAACAGTTTGTTAAATCTATCCTAGCTATAACTTTAAGGTGTAAATAATATGAGAATTTGGATGATGTGCACTAACGTGATGTTTCTAGAGAAAAGTTTACCGGTTATTCAACTAATCTGTTTATGTAATATTTCTTGTGACTGTCTTGAAAAATCGAAACTTATATAATATCTTGCCATTAATTTATCTATGCTAGTCTTTCAAGCTAGCCATAGTGCTAGTATCATAGCTAGTATCATGTACGTTGGTCCCACAAAAATGCTGATGTGGCAGCTAATTAAGGAGGAGAGAGGAGATTAGAGTAACATAGGTAGATACTGTATCATAGCGCATGTCACGAGAAAAGTTAATGCCAAACAAATCTTGTGGACAAATTTGCATTGAGATTCTAAAAAATAATAAATATAACATGACTATGATACTACTTCATGATACTAACCACTATAGAGATAGTATCATACACAAGTATCATATGCATGATACTACTACATGATACTTACCACTATGACCAGCCTCAGGTGAAGAAGTGTGAGTTGCGATACAATCTCTCCTTGTTGTAACTTTCAGGTGTAAATACTACTATAATTTGGATGATGTGGACTAACATGAGGTCTCTTTTTACCTCCGCCTTACCAATAATTGATTAATATTTAAGACCATATATAATTAATTAAAAGTGAGAATATATGTCAAAAGAGGGTTGGTCATCGGTCTCTTCCGATCGGTGAGTAGAACTTTGCAGTTCTCCCGTTAATTTGTTATGTCTCTATAGTACTGAGAATATTTTAAATCTCAGTCACCCATAAAAAATGATTCCATAGTGCAACTGAAAGACATAGACAAACCCAAGATTAAAATACTGTCCAATCATGCGCAAAGTTTGATGGCTTGTTACATCGCATGGCCACATGTTATCTCCATCACTCCATGCAAGCTATAATAGCAATAATTATTATGATTTCTCGCAAAATATATACTCCCTTCGTCCTAGAGTGTAAGTGACATTCTCATTTTCAGGTTGTCCCAAGCAAATAAGGCATAATTTTGCATTAACTGGAGTTAATTATCGCATGCATACAGCCCCCATATTCCTCTCCTCCACATGCAGCATGCGGGAGACTCACTTCACTATGCATGCAATAATTATGGGGCTGTTTTTATTGGCTGTTGCAGTTACGAAACATCACAATGGCCTAATTAGTCACAATTTCTGCCCCAATCACGTTACATCTTGGGCCAAGATATTAGAGGATTGTGACTTACACTCTAGGACGGAGGGAGTATATGACAAGATGTACTACTCAGTACTCACTAATCACTATCCAGTCCAGGTCCATGAAGTGCAGAGGAGAGCTTATATACAAAGCAACAATCATATCTCCAATGTCGTCCGAAGTGTGGATCCGTGAAGTGCAGAACATATTTCTAGTCTCGATCACGGAATTTGATTCTCAGGACTTCATCATCTGCTAGACTACAACATGTGGACGCTCTCCAGGCAATAATTGAAGAGGAGCGTAGCCAAGCGTGGATGGTCATTCAGGATACAGCGCCCATGGCATCTCTACAGCAGGCCGACGTATTTTAGACACCAAATGTATTTATTTTAGTTCGTTAACGCTCGGCCATGATTGTCTGTCTGGATCAGGGGTAGCCCTAGGGTTAGAGCCTGTCATATTTCTGAAAAATGAAGGGTAGTTTTGAAACAAACTTGAGGAATAAGAAGATACAAGTAGAGTTCATCATGACGAAGATTATATTTTATTCATGAAACATGTAAATAACTAATAGGATCTGAAGGCTGTCATTGGAGGCTTCATCATCAGGCGCCCGTGCCGGCGACAGTTCATATGCTTCGTCATCGATATCGAGGTTGACAATGCCAGCAACCGTGGCCTCCCGTATGAATGCTACTTGGCGAGCCGCTCGGCCTTGTTGTTCTCCAGCAGTAGGTGGTCACCTTCGAAGTGGTTCAACGCGGCCTCTGGTTCCTCGCGAAACCAGGTTGGCCAGTAGGTGCCACCGGCACCTTATGCCGCTTGCGAAAGGCCTTGTAGCCGAATTCCTTGCCTTTGGATAGAGAAAGCACGGGACCCCGCCTAGACTGATGCTGAAGCCCTTTGGCACCATCATGTTGGGCAGCAGGAGGGTGCCATACTTGGCGAATTGGGTGGCCTCGTGCCAGTCCACCAATCCCGATCCATGGCGCCAGCGGGACAGAAGGTTCGAACAACTACTAATATGTGGATAAGGAAGACCTGAAAATGGCAACGGCAATTGATGTGTGTGAGGACGGAGTATTGCAGTAGCTTGGCTATAAAAGGACGGATTAGGCGCTATTATTGATGGCACAGAAGGCCAGCCGCCGACTAGCCAAATCTGGCATGGCCACTGAGTAGAAGCGGCGCAGAAGGAAAAGTAGTGCAAGCGTCGAAGCGGCACATAATCGGAAGTGAGGCAGGCACAAAGCGGTGTAGGATTGGAAGCGAGGAAGTCCGCTCACCGGCCACCAAGCGGGCCCGAGGAGACAAAACGTGGACACGCGACCCTAGATTTGCATACTCCACGTTGGTAGTGAAATGGCCAACCGATACATAATCTGTGGCCACAAGGTTTACGTTTTGTATCCTTGTGTAAAGCTTCGCCAGCAGTCCCGGTGTTGTAGTCTTACGGTTCATGATCACAAGGGTAGTTTCTTGAACAAACATTTGGCAGTAAATTTGGCCACGAAACATAGGCCAGCTGAAAAGCCAGGGTCTGTTTCCATGGAGCCGTGCCATGGATCCTGTCGGGATCAAGTCGTCACGTCGCATCGCCGCCATCCCGTGGCCGAGATGAAATCCACCGGAATAATGCAGCAGCCGGCCGGACGATCGGTCGCGGTCACGTAGACACCGGCGTGCACGGGACAAACCCCTCGTTCTCCTTATCATCCCGACGGTATGGAACGGCAGCGACGCGGCGAGCCAGAGCCATTTTAGCTGTTTTTCTTCTTCTGATTAAATGAGTTAGGGCCAGGCTTCGGATCACCATCCGTCCAGGTCCATGGTCCATGACTAGATCAGATGAGATCGCATAGCTCCATGGCGCTAAGACTTTGGAGTTGGGAAAAAAGCTCTCCCTCCCGTGTCGCACCCAGGCGACACCGGGGGCTCCCCGCCGCCGACCCCCACCCTCTCCACCGGCCTCCTCCCTCGCCGCTGCTGCCGCCGGCCCTTTCCGCGGCGGCGGGCCCTGCTGCCAAAGGTGGTAGGGGTTCTTCTCCTTCGGTTGGGGCGCAGGCAGAAGGCCGACCCGACTGGGACGGTGTCGTCCGGCTCGCCGGCGTTTGGACTCCGGGGCGGCGGCCCCGGGAGGCTGTGGTGGCTGCTGCGTCCCTGCTGCATCGGCAGCGGCCGGGCGGCGGCCGGCTGTGCGCGAGGTGGCGTTTCGGCCCCGAGATCTGGGCCTGCCCAGATCCGTTCGAGGGCGGTTCCCTCGATTTCTCGCGGCGGCCGTCCGGGGCATCTGCCTCGCGGCCTCCTGGTGGCGGCGGCTGGGCCTGGGCTCGTGCGGTGGGAATGCCGGGCTGGCGGCTCCTGGCTTCTCTCCCAATTGCCGCTTGGGCGGCATGGCAGGAGGCTGCGGGCGCTACGTTGAGGACACCGGGGCGGCGGCCCCGGGATGATGCTCTGCAAGGCAGCGGAGGGGAGGCCGGGACGGCGGTCCCGGGGACGCAGTGGCGTTTGGATGGTCGGCGGCCGGGTGGTGCCTCGATGCATCGGTTGCATGGAGGTTGAGGGATCTCGGGGGTGCCTCGGCATGGTGGTCGTGTGTGGCCGCCCCCAGTTTCGTCCGCGACCCGGCGGCTGTGGTGGGCCACTGTGTGTGGCAGGCTGCCATAGCTGGCACCTGCAGCCCATGGTAGAGGTGTGCCATGGCGCATGGACGCGGCGCGGTGGCGCCGCTCTTCTGGTGGTCGGGGCGCTCTCCGGCGCCCCGCGGCGAGCGGCGAGTTGACGTGAGGTGTTGGCTCTGCTGCTGCGCGTGAAGGCCGGAGCGGTGGCTCCCGTTTTGGCTGCTCTGCCCTGGCCGTGCGGGCGGTAGGGCACGACTGCGTGGGCGGCCGTGGGGCGCGTCCTGAAGGTTGGCTTCGTGCGGCGGCGTTGGTGTGCGGCGACGCGGCCGTGTCTTCTTCGCCTTCGTGGATAGGCTTCAACGACTTGGTTTTGGGTGAACTCCGCGCGAAAGCACTGCATCCACTTCGGTTGGTGCCGGCGATGTCGGCGTCCTTGGACGTCGCTCCCCTCGTTGGAGGCATTGTCGAGGAGCTCCTTCACCTCCCTTGTCGT
This sequence comes from Lolium rigidum, assembly GCF_022539505.1. Taxonomy (NCBI): domain Eukaryota; kingdom Viridiplantae; phylum Streptophyta; class Magnoliopsida; order Poales; family Poaceae; genus Lolium; species Lolium rigidum. The sequence continues at coordinate 329,259,174 of NC_061514.1, read as the reverse complement.
GTGAAGCCTCGCACTCTCCGGTGAAAACCTGAGCTTTGGCTTTCGCTAAAGCGGGCATCGGCGGCGCCATCGTCGTCTCCCCCTTGGGGGCGATGCCTTGGAGGTCTGGTTTCTCCGCTAGGCAAGTTTTGGCATGCTTTGTGTGGTATCTGCCTCGCCGGCCAGGCTGGTGCGCGGTCTCGGGACCGGTGTGGACGCCGGATCGGCGGCTCCGGATCTCTCCTTTCTTTGAGTGTCGCCCCTTCTAGCTTGGGCTGAAGTGTCGTCGGCTCGTAGCGTGCGCGGCCTCGGGGCCGGTGTGTTGTGTTTGGGTGTTTTCCAGTTCCCGCCAGTGTGCGCGGTCTCGGGACCGGTGTGGACATCGGAGCGGCGGCTTCGAGAGCTTTCTGTTTTTGAGTGCTGCCACTTCTTGCTAGGGCGGGAGTGTCATCGGCTTGTGTGGTGCGCGGCCTCGGGGCCGGTGTGTGATGTTTGGGTTGTACGGTTTTCGGTCAGTTTTCCTTATAAACTGACCAAATTTCCCTCTTCTTAATGAAAAGGCAGTGCTCCTGCCGGTTGCTCCAAAAAAAAAAAGCTCCATGGCGCTACTCGTCTTATCGCCCTCCAGCCCACACCGGTGACAAGCCAACGGCCGACAGCGAACGGATGAATCTCGACAACGAACATAGTACTTAGGGCATTTTCAACGGCGCGACGCATTTCGGACGTCCAAAATGTCCGCGGGCGTCCGTTTGCGTCGCCTGGCGGACGCGCAAATGGTCGCGCGTCCGTTTGCGTCTGGGGCTGGCTCCAGCGGGGCGGCGCATTTTTGGCGCAAGCCAGATTTAAAAAAAGAGATTGTAGCCTCAAATTTGCACGAAATTACAGCCGTAAATTGAGGTCTGCAATATGTTCATCACACTTTGCACAAGGTACGACGGAAAGTGGAGCAAAGGGGCACAATAAGGACTAAACATCAATAAAAAAGGTCCAAAAGGAGGCCAAGGTGCAGGGCGCATGGCGATGGCGATCAGGCATCTCACGCGCGGATTTCGGCGCGCCTCTTCATGAACCATGGCCTGGTGTCGTCGTCGACGCCGCTCAAGTCGGCAAGCATGATCCTTGTGTCTTCTGCACGCAATTTGGCCTCGGCGTCTGCACTTTTGGCCTCGACGTCCATCCTTTGGACCTCAATGACCTCCTTCGCGAGGTTGTGGTAGATGGCAGCTGCGGCCTTTTTTTCCAGGCGGCAAGATTCCCGACCATTAGCTTCTCCATACTCTGGGTGAACGCAATGGCCTGCGCCTCTGATACGTCTCCGACGTATCGATAATTTCTTATGTTCCATGCCACATTATTGATGATATCTACATGTTTTATACACATTATATGTCGTATTTATGCATTTTCCGGCACTAACCTACTAACGAGATGCCGAAGAGCCGATTCTTTGTTCGTCTGTTTTTGGTTTCAGAAATCCTAGTAAAGAAATATTCTCTGAATTGGACGAAATCAACGCCCAGGGTCCTATTTTGCCACGAAGCTTCCAGAAGACCGAGGGAGAGTCGAAGTGGGGCCACGAGGTGGCGACACACCGAGGCGGCGCGGCCCGGGCCCCGGCCGCGCCGGCCTGTGGTGTGGGCCCCTCGTGCCGCCTCTTACCTGCCCTTCCGCCTACTTAAAGCCTTCGTCGCGAAACCCCCAGCACCGAGAGCCACGCTACGGAAAACCTCATCGTGACGCCGCCGCCGCCAATCCCATCTCGGGGGATTCGGAGATCACCTCCGGTACTCTGCCGGAGAGGGGATTCATCTCTCGGAGGACTCTTCACCGCCATGGTCGCCTCCGGAGTGATGAGTGAGTAGTTCACCCCTGGACTATGGGTCCATAGCAGTAGCTAGATGGTTGTCTTCTCCTCATGTGCTTCATTGTCGGATCTTGTGAGCTGCCTAACATGATCAAGATCATCTATCTGTAATTCTATATGTTGTGTTTGTCGGGATCCGATGGATAGAGAATACTATGTTGTGTTGATTATCAATCTATTACCTATGTGTTGTTTATGATCTTGCATGCTCTCCGTTATTAGTAGAGGCTCTGGCCAAGTTTTTGCTCTTAACTCCAAGAGGGAGTATTTATGCTCGATAGTGGGTTCATGCCTCCATTAAATCTGGGACGAGTGACGTAAAGTTCTAAGGTTGTGGATGTGCTGTTGCCACTAGGGATAAAACATTGATGCTATGTCCAAGGATGTAGTTAGTGATTACATTACGCACCATACTTAATGCAATTGTCTCGTTGTTTTGCAACTTAATACTGGAAGGGGTTCGGATGATAACCTCGAAGGTGGACTTTTAGGCATAGATGCATGCTCGGATAGCGGTCTATGTACTTTGTTGTAATGCCCAATTAAATCTCACAATACTCATCATATCATGTATGTGCATTGTCATGCTCTCTTTATTTGTCAATTGCCCGACTGTAATTTGTTCACCCAACATGCTATTTATCTTATGGGAGAGACACCTCTAGTGAACCGTGGACCCCGGTCCATTCTTTTACATTGAATACAATCTACTGCAATACTTGTTCTACTGTTTTCTGCAAACAATCATCATCCACACTATACATCTAATCCTTTGTTACAGCAAGCCGGTGAGATTGATAACCTCACTGTTTCGTTGGGGCAAAGTACTTTGGTTGTGTTGTGCAGGTTCCACGTTGGCGCCGGAATCCCGGGTGTTGCGCCGCACTACATCCCGCCGCCATCAACCTTCGACGTGCTTCTTGACTCCTACTGGTTCGATAAACCTTGGTTTCTTACTGAGGGAAACTTGCTGCTGTACGCATCACACCTTCCACTTGGGGTTCCCAACGGGCGTGTGCTTTACGCGTCATCAAGCTAAATTTCTGGCGCCGTTGCCGGGGAGATCAAGACACGCTGCAAGGGGAGACTCCACAATCCAATCTCTTTACTTTGTTTTTGTCTTGCTTTATTTTCTTTACTACTTTGTTTGCTGCATTATATCAAAACACAAAAAAAATTAGTTGCTAGTTTTTTTTTATTTACTGTCTTGCACTCTATATCAAAAACACAAAAAAAAATAGTTTACTTGCATTTATTTTATCTAGTTTGCTTTATTTACTATTGCTAAAATGAGTAATCCTGAAGTTGAAGTTCGTTCGTTTAGGCAACAAGGGGGAGAATGTTTAAAAGATGCTTGGTATAGAATTAGTGATGCTCATAGTAGGTGCACTAAGAAACACTCCACCACTATCCTACTCAGGAATTTTTATGTTGGTATCTCTAGCTGGAATAGATATGTTCTTGATTGTCTCGCGGGAGGTAACTTCCTAGGCGCTCCCGCTTTAGAAGCTAGTTGCATTATTGAGAGTTTATTTGGAACATCACCTGTTAATGAAACTAAAATTGAAACCTCTCTTGAGGGTGTTATGAAAAAAATTGGAAACCATAGAGAAAAATTTTCCGAGTGTTGAAACTAAATTGGAGATGTTACTTGATAAAACTGATGAACTTGATAAATCCTTAGGAGGAATTGATGAAAGAATTAGTGTCCTAGGAACTTGTGTTGTCCATGATAATCAAATCAACAGGATTGGTGAACTTGAAAAAGCTATGGGAACCTTGGGTTCAACCTTTTCATCTATAAAGTTTAGAGAAAAAGCTTATGTGGGTAAGGAGCAAAAGTTTATGTATGTCTCTAAAGTGCCTAAACCAAAGAAATATTATTATAGGCCTAAAATTGACAAAGCCCTTAGTACCACTACAGATGGGGGAGCTTATGATGTCAATGCTCCATCTCTTGATAACACTTGATACACACTTTCTGCGCCTAGCTGAAAGGCGTTAAAGAAAAGCGCTTATGGGAGACAATCCATGTTTTTACTACAGTATTTTTGTTTTATATTTGAGTCTTGGAAGTTGTTTACTACTGTAGCAACCTCTCCTTATCTTAGTTTTGTGTTTTGTTGTGCCAGGTAAAGTTGTTGATAGTAAGGTTCATACTAGATTTGGATTACTGCGCAGTTACAGATTTCTTTGCTGTCACGAATTTCGACCTGCCTCCCTGTAGGTAGCTCAGAAAATCAAGCCAATTTACGTGCGTGATCCTCAGATATGTACGCAACTTTCATTAAATTTGGGCATTTTCATTTGAGCAAGTCTGGTGCCTCAATAAAATCCATATTTACAGACTGTTCTGTTTTTGACAGATTCTGCCTTTTTATTTCGCATTGCCTCTTTTGCTATGTTGGATGAATTTCTTTGATCCATTAATGTCCAGTAGCTTTATGCAATGTCCAGAAGTGTTAAGAATGATTGTGTCACCTCTGAACATGTTAATTTTTATTGTGCACTAACCCTCTAATGAGTTGTTTCGAGTTTGGTGTGGAGGAAGTTTTCAAGGATCAAGAGAGGAGAATGATGCAATATGATCAAGGAGAGTGAAAGCTCTAAGCTTGGGGATGCCCCGGTGGTTCACCCCTGCATATTTTAAGAAGACTCAAGCGTCTAAGCTTGGGGATGCCCAAGGCATCCCCTTCTTCATCGACAACATTATCAGGTTCCTCCCCTGAAACTATATTTTTATTCCGTCACATCTTATGTACTTTGCTTGGAGCGTCGGTTTGTTTTTGTTTTTTTGTTTTGTTTGAATAAAATGGATCCTAGCATTCATTGTTTGGGAGAGAGACACGCTCCGCTGTTGCATATGGACAAGTATGTCCTTAGGCTTTACTCATAGTATTCATGGCGAAGGTTGAATCTTCTTCGTTAAATTGTTATATGGTTGGAATCGGGAAATGCTACATGTAGTAACTCTAAAATGTCTTGAATAATTTGATACTTGGCAATTCTTGTGCTCATGTTTAAGCTCTTGCATCATATACTTTGCACCCATTAATGAAGAAACACCTAGAGCTTGCTAAATTTGGTTTGCATATTTGGTCTCTCTAAAGTCTAGATAATTTTTAGTATTGAGTTTTGAACAACAAGGAAGACGGTGTAGAGTCTTATAATGTTTACAATATGTCTTTTATGTGAGGTTTGCTGCACCGGTTCATCCTTGTGTTTGTTTCAAATAACCTTGCTAGCCTAAACCTTGTATCGAGAGGGAATACTTCTCATGCATCCAAAATCCTTGAGCCAACCACTATGCCATTTGTGTCCACAATACCTACCTACTACATGGTATTTCTCCGCCATTCCAAAGTAAATTGCTTGAGTGCTACCTTTAAAATTTCCATTCTTTACCTTTGCAATATATAGCTCATGGGACAAATAGCTTAAAAACTATTGTGGTATTGAATATGTACTTATGCACTTTATCTCTTATTAAGTTGCTTGTTATGCGATAACCATGCTTCTGGGGACGCCATCAAGTATTCTTTGTTGAATATCATGTGAGTTGCTATGCATGTCCGTCTTGTCCGAAGTAAGAGAGATCTACCACCTTAATGGTTGGAGCATGCATATTGTTAGAGAAGAACATTGGGCCGCTAACTAAAGCCATGAATCATGGTGGAAGTTTCAGTTTTGGACATATATCCTCAATCTCATATGAGAACACTAATTGTTGCCACATGCTTATGCATTAAAGAGAAGTCCATTATCCGTTGTCCATGTTGTCCCGGTATGGATGTCTAAGTTGAGAATAATCAAAAGCGAGAAATCCAAAATGCGAGCTTTCTCCTTAGACCTTTGTACAGGCGGCATGGAGGTACCCCTTTGTGACACTTGGTTAAAATATGTGTATTGCGATGATCCGGTAGTCCAAGCTAATTAGGACAAGGTGCGGGCACTATTAGTATACTATGCATGAGGCTTGCAACTTGTAAGATATAATTTACATGATACATATGCTTTATTACTACCGTTGACAAAATTGTTTCATGTTTTCAAAATAAAAGCTCTAGCACAAATATAGCAATCGATGCTTTTCCTCTTTGAAGGGCCTTTCTTTTACTTTTAATGTTGAGTCAGTTCACCTATCTCTCTCCACCTCAAGAAGCAAACACTTGTGTGAACTGTGCATTGATTTCTACATACTTGCATATTGCACTTGTTATATTACTCTATGTTGACAATTATCCATGAGATATACATGTTATAAGTTGAAAGCAACCGCTGAAACTTAATCTTCCTTTGTGTTGCTTCAATACCTTTACTTTGATTTATTGCTTTATGAGTTAACTCTTATGCAAGACTTATTGATGCTTGTCTTGAAATGCTATTCATGAAAAGTCTTTGCTTTATGATTCAGTTGTTTACTCATGTCATTACCATTGTTTTGATCGCTGCATTCATTACATATGTTTACAATTGTATGATCAAGGTTATGATGGCATGTCACTCCGGAAATTATCCGTGTTATCGTTTACTCTGCTCGGGACGAGCAGAACTAAGCTTGGGGATGCTGATACGTCTCCGACGTATCGATAATTTCTTATGTTCCATGCCACATTATTGATGATATCTACATGTTTTATACACATTATATGTCGTATTTATGCATTTTCCGGCACTAACCTACTAACGAGATGCCGAAGAGCCGACTTGTCGTTTTCTGCTGTTTTTGGTTTCGGAAATCCTAGTAAAGAAATATTCTCGAATTGGACGAAATCAACGCCCGGGGTCCTATTTTGCCACGAAGCTTCCGAAGACCGAGGGAGAGTCGAAGTGGGGCCACGAGGTGGCGACACACCAGGGCGGCGCGGCCTGAGCCCCGGCCGCGCCGGCCCGTGGTGTGGGCCCCTCGTGCCGCCTCTTTACCTGCCCTTCCGCCTACTTAAAGCCTTCGTCGCGAAACCCCCAGTACCGAGAGCCACGATACGGAAAACCTTACTGTGACGCCGCCGCCATCAATCCCATCTCGGGGGATTCTGGAGATCACCTCCGGCACCCTGCCGGAGAGGGGATTCATCTCCCGGAGGACTCTTCACCGCCATGGTCGCCTCCGGAGTGATGAGTGAGTAGTTCACCCCTGGACTATGGGTCCATAGCAAGTAGCTAGATGGTTGTCTTCTCCTCATGTGCTTCATTGTCGGATCTTGTGAGCTGCCTAACATGATCAAGATCATCTATCTCGTAATTCTATATGTTGTGTTTGTCGGGATCCGATGGATAGAGAATACTATGTTATGTTGATTATCAATCTATTACCTATGTGTTGTTTATGATCTTGCATACTCTCCGTTATTAGTAGAGGCTCGGCCAAGTTTTTGCTCTTAACTCCAAGAGGGAGTATTTATGCTCGATAGTGGGTTCATGCCTCCATTAAATCTGGGACGAAGGATGTGAAAGTTCTAAGGTTGTGGATGTGCTGTTGCCACTAGGGATAAAACATTGATGCTATGTCCAAGGATGTAGTTATTGATTACATTACGCACCATACTTAATGCAATTGTCTCGTTGTTTTGCAACTTAATACTCGGAAGGGGTTCGGATGATAACCTGAAGGTGGACTTTTTAGGCATAGATGCATGCTGGATAGCGGTCTATGTACTTTGTCGTAATGCCCAATTAAATCTCACAATACTCATCATATCATGTATGCGCATTGTCATGCTCTCTTTATTTGTCAATTGCCCGACTGTAATTTGTTCACCCAACATGCTATTTATCTTATGGGAGAGACACCTCTAGTGAACTGTGGACCCCGGTCCATTCTTTTACATTGAATACAATCTACCGCAATACTTGTTCTACCGTTTTCTCGCAAACAATCATCATCCACGCTATACATCTAATCCTTTGTTACAGCAAGCCGAGTGAGATTGATAACCTCACCGTTTCGTTGGGGCAAAGTACTTTGGTTGTGTTGTGCAGTGTTCCACGTTGGCGCCGGAATCCCTGGTGTTGCGCCGCACTACATCTCGCCGCCATCAACCTTCGACGTGCTTCTTGACTCCTACTGGTTCGATAAACCTTGGTTTCTTACTGAGGGAAACTTGCTGCTGTACGCATCACACCTTCCACTTGGGGTTCCCAACGGGCGTGTGCTTTACGCGTCATCAGCCTCCCGGGCTAGATCGACCTTGGTAGCCTTATGGCCTCAGGGACGAGGTGGAAGGGCTGGACGGCCTTGATCGTCGTCTTCGCCGTCGAGGTTGATCGCAGTCCCATTCCTCACAGCTTCGTTGTAGGACGCAAAGCTTGTCATCCACTTGTTGGCGTCCTTGAGCACGTTCCAGCAATGGACCATATGGAAGCCCTTCTTATGTGTCGCCCTGAACTTCTCCAAGGCGCGGGATACCTGCAATCATAGCCGCCAATGATGTACATAGAATGATGCAAATAGTGTAGAATGATGATGGTTGTATCGTGTTTACCACTATCATGACGCCAGCGCCGCTTACGGGGTTGTTCTTAGCATGTTCGACCGCCGAGCAGAACTTTCTTGTCTCTTGTTTGATGTAGTTCCATCTTTTTTGGAGGGACTCTTCCGTCCGAGGGCTTGTGATATGGTAGAGCGGGTGCATCTTGATCTCGTTGTACTCCTGCAAGACCTTGGCCCAATAAACCTTGCCCTTTTGCTGCGCGCCATTAATACAGTCATGGCTCGTTGCCAGCCACGCTTCGCACAAACACTTGTCCTCGTCGTCCACGAAGCCTTGTGTCCTGCGGCTCTCCCCCTTCTTCTTGGTAGCAATGCCCGTGGGGACAGGCTGTGTTGGCGCATCGTCGTAGTCGTCGACGCACACGGGTGTTGGCTGCGTCTGCTGGGTGGCGAACAGCCGTGCGGCTCCGATGTCCTCCGCATCTTGCGTCGGTGCCCACTCATCATGCGGTCTTGTCCCGAGCCCGGCGTCGCCAATGAAGTCGCCGCCGAAGATCATGGCCTCGATGTCTTTGTCATGTCGGTCAGTCCAATAGGCCTGCGAATGACCGGACGTCAGACGCATGATACACGGCAGTCGCACACATTGAGAGAGCTCACGTACCGGGTCGTCCATCGTCGGGGCAGGCGGCGCCATTTCGTTGAACAGGATGTGGGGTTGTGGCATGCTCTCCTCCGGCACCTGGCACGTCTTGTGTGTCGCGCCCGGGCAGGAGTCACCGCTTCTAGGCGTCCGGTTGAGGTCGGGAACCGCCGCCCCGTTGAACTGCTCCGGCGCCCCGGTCAACTGCACCTGCGGCATGCCGGAGGCGAACCGCGACGCCGGGTGGGCCTGCAAGGGAGCGGGAGTTCCAGGACGCAGCTGGGAACTTACCGAGCTCACCGACGAGGCCGAAGTAGCGACACCGACGATCCCCTCTCTCTTGACGAGCATATAGCCCAGTTGGTGGAGAACTATTGCAGCACAGTTGGTTTCCACCTAGAGAAAGCTCGTTGGGAGGTCCCATGTTCAATTCCTTATTTTGCACTAGTTGCATGTAGTGTACTTTTCTTTCGTCAGTTTTTTGCTAATTCCGACTGATGCATGTGATTAAAAAATGCACTTCGAAATATCTTAATTTCTTAGATTCACATTAATTAATATTAACTTCCATCAATCTATAGAGGTTGAGGCAAATTTGATACATAGTGCTATTTTATTGATTTTATGGGGATATTTATCTATGTACATGTACTTAATGAAATGCCTTACATGCTATAAGATTTTGAGAATCTAAAAGTTGATTTTTCCTGTTTTTAGAACCCAAACAGTTTAAATGTAAATTTGATATATAGTGCTATATTATTCATTTTATGGGGATATTTATCTATGTGCATGTACTTAATGAAACGCCTTACATGCTATAAGATTTTGAGAATCTAAAAGTTTCTTTTTCCTGTTTTTAGAACCCAAACAGTTTAAATGTATCAAAATCATTAGTTGTAGATTATTTTCGGTCGGACCATCAGTCTGTCTGGATTTGGAAACTACATGTTCCTCTTAAAATAGATATTAAGAAGAACTTACCATAAGTTTAGAATCTAGATATTAACCTTTTCAATTTATAACATCCACGAAAGGCATATACACACCATATAATTATTGATTAGTTTTTTTAGGAATAAAGGGTCCCATATTAAAATTGGGCACAGGGTCCCGGTTTTTCCTGGCCCGGCCCTGCCGGTGGGAAGAAGAAAACTGTGGGCGATCGTCAACATGGTTGGTGACAGGACTACAGGAGCTGGTAGATGATAGGCCGAGAGATTTCCAAATGATACGGCCACTGCAGTATCACGGGAAGTTGTCTAGCCGTACGGTTCTCTCCGTCTTCTGGTAATGATAATTTAGATAGGAAATTAGGCCGGTTTGTAACCTACATGAGCTTGTTATCTCTTACTGAGACTGAGGGCTGTGGGATTAATGATTCAATGTACTAGTATTATGTTAAGGTTGAGGGAAAAGGTGCTACAGGTATGGTGTTAACAGATGGGGTGGCAAAGGTGCTACAAACAGTGGATTTATGCGAGGAAACTGAGTGCATTACACTTGATTGTAATGAAGGGGAAAACAAAAGCACGTGCAAACATGAACCGTACATACGAGGAACAAATTCCCATCTCAGAGATGGGGAACAAGTTGCTTAGAGCATCCCCACTCGTCTCCCCGACGAGGCCCCCGAGCGACGTTTTTTTTCATCCGGACGGTGAATTTCGGCCCAGTCGCGTCCCCGGTTCCTCGTTTTCGTCCGGATTTCCCCCTTCATCCATCCGGCGAGCCCACGCCATCCCCGGTCCCCCGGGGAGCTATCGGGGAGTCCGGACGAATGAAAAGCGGGGAAGGGCCCGATCTGTCGGCGACTCGACACACGAACCCCACCGCTACCTCGCTCAAAATCTCCCCCACCCCTCGTATCTCTCTGTTATCACCAGAATTTGACCGGATCAGAGGTGGGCCGCGATTAAGATGGGCTTGAAGAATATACATGGAAGATATACATGAATCGGCCTTGTATACAAAGTTTGGGCTAGTTTGCCCGTGTATCTCGTAAATATAGTAGGATACGTGTCGCTAGATAGAATTTGGCTCGTGCACGGTTGGGATTATTCCCACGATAGAAAGTCTACGGACTATAAATATGTATCTAGGGTTATTGAGAAAGACAACAATCACGTTCATCACAAACCAATCTAGGCGCATCGCCAACCCCTTGTTTCGAGGGTTTCTTCCGGGTAAGCTCATGTCGCCTAGATCGCATCTTGCGATCTAGGCAAGTAACGTTTATTCGTTGATTCATGCGTTGCTCGTGGCCGAAGCCTTGTTGATGGCGAGCAGCGTAGTTATCATAGATGTGTTAGGGTTACCATTGTTTCATCGTATCATATGCTTTCGTCCATGCAACCCTTAGATGTCTAGCCGCCCTTACACCTATCTTAGGTGTAAGGGCGGCGCCCGCTTGATCATTATTTAGCAGATCCGATCCGTTATGATTGCTCCTTGTTCTTCAAGGATTAGTTTAATATCTCGCATAGTTAGGCCTTTCAAACGGGTTGAAGGATTCGAAGAGCACGTAGGGTGTAGTTTGCTAGCCCTAGATAAGATGTTCCGGGAATCGACTTCATGTTGGTTTTTAGGCCTTATCTAGGGTTGGTTTATTATCACCGTGCGTGGCTGCCGGCTCAATCACGCGTAGGATGTTCCGATTATGTGGTGAAAACCCTAAATCGTCGTAGGTCGTTTTAGCTTTATATTGATCAAGCAGACCACCATGTGATCGTAGACCTCATACGAACCATGGGTGGATCGGCTCCTTGAGCCGATTCACAGACAACCCGAGAGCCGATCGAGGCTCGTATTAAATGTTTACGTGTATGCCATGCAGGAAACTAAGCGAAGCAAATCCATCACCTTCCCGACCGGGTATAGGTCGGTGGCACGCCCTTGCACCAGAGATCGGACGTGCGTGCCGAGGCTTTGCGGGCCGTCGCTCGAGGGACCAGGGCCAGCCGCAGCCCCGGGAGCCTCCCGCTCTACCGTGTTGCCCGTCGTTGCTCGCCGGTGGGTTCTCGACCGCAACACATTCTCGGCACGCCCGGTGGGACAGCCTTCGACATCAACCGCATCGCCATCTACATCTGAGATGGCGGAAGGTACTCCAGCTCACGTACGAAGATCCGACCGAGGAGCTCAAGAAGAAGTATGACGAGGTCAAAGCTATCCTCGAAGCCGACCTCATCGGCTCTTTCCAGCAGAACCCGCTCACACGGCATTAGGTGGAAAGGGTTCTCACCGAAGGCGCGCTCGATGGAGTGGACCCGTCCGCCCCTTCGAAGAACGCACCAGGTCTCTCGCGTCAGAGATTAATTTCATGGTGGCTCATTCGCCGCACCGCCATTCCGAGAGCCTCGGTGAACACTTTGAGCGTGTCGCCCTTCGGTGATCCAGGAAATCATGAGGCATCAGCACTCTCCATCGCAGACCTGCTCTAGGGACTCACCAAGGTGAGATACCACTCCAGTCCCGACCACCGCCGCCGCTCGCGTTGGCAGCACTGTAAGTGCCGAGTTCACCGACGATTCGTCGTCTACAAGATCGGTGGTGACCCTAGTGATTACCAGCTCTTGTATGAGGCGCCTAAGGAGATCCCTCACGGGTACACGTGCACATACGTGCCGACCGCAAGAATCGGGCACTCACGAACCGGACCGCAACAGCAGGACTTCGGAACAAGCAGGAGGAACTTCCGGAACAGATCTTGAGAAGCAGACGTGGCTAGCTAAGTATGCCACTCCGACGAACCTCCGCAGCTCAACTCCCGCAGCTTGGCTCGTAGCTTGAGAAGCAAGCGTGGCCGGCTAAGTATGCCACTCCAGCCGAATCTTCGTAATTCGACTCCCGCAACCAAGCACCGCGGATCGATCGACACAATCTTGAGAGACCAGCTCGGCATGGTGCCGAAAAGGAGGGCAATCGGCTATTCCAAGCCGTACCCCAACGAGTACGATTCGATCCCACTACCACCCAAATATCGGCTCCCCGAATTCTCCAAGTTTAGTGGGTCGATGGCTCCAGCCTCAATCGAGCATGTGAGCCGATATTTGGCACAGCTCGGGCACGATCTCGAAGATCGGATGAACTACGTGTGAGGTTCTTCGCACAGTCCCTCACAGATCGGCTTTCGGGTGGTACACATCGCCGCCACCGCACTCAATCCGGACTTGGAAGCAGCTTGGAAGAACAGCTTCCACATGCAGCATCACTCGGAGGCTTCCGAGGCCGGCATTGCCGATCTAGCACAAGTACGACGAAGCGCGGAGAAACAAGCGTCGAATACATCCAGCCGCTTCAGACCGTTAGGAACCGATGCTATTTGGCTCGTGTGACCGAAAAAGAAGCAGCCGAGTTGGCGGTGGTGGGTCTCGCATCACCGATCAAGGATGTGGCCTCCCAGCGTACTCACCCTTCACCGGCGCATATGGTGCGTAAGCCGTCATTATATGAACGAGCGCCACCCGTAGGTGTACCGGGATAAATTCAAGCGTGCGGTGGTCCCGGTTGAGGCAGTATGAAGTTGAAGGCTCACGGGAGATCAAGAGGTAACAAGTGGCTGAATGGACTCCGGGGCAAGCCCCGTGTCCTGCAAATGGGTTAATCCACAAGGTCCTCCAAGAGAGTTTCACTTCGACGGGACCAAAGCTGAGCAAATTTTCGACCTCTTACTTAAGGAGAAGCAGCTAAAGGTACCCGAAGGCCACAAAATCCCCACGGCACAGAGCTGAACGGAAAGCCATACCGCAAGTGGCATAACACGTTCACCCATGCCACCAACGACCGCAGGGTGTGGCGTCGAAGATCCAAATGGCGATAGAACAAGGGCGTCTAATTTTCAGCCGCACGCCATGAAAGTCGACACACACCCTTTCCCCGCCGTTAACATGGTGGAGTGCACTTACCCCGGGAGGTGCCAGCCAGGTTTCTCGTTCAACATCAACATGGTAGGACCCGGGCACCACTCGGTAAGGACAGAGACGAGGGCAGCCGCTCTCATAACAAGGACAAAGAGGAAGCCGTTCCGCGCGATCGGCTCCGCACGATGGCAAGCGCTACATCACGTAGGGAGAAGTGAAGAATGTACGATATCGCCGACCTCTCTCTGATCACCTCCTCAACAAATACGTGAGTCAATACGACCAACGCCGGCGATACGACGACGATGACGAAAGAGATCGTCTGGCTAGCAGGGACGCTAGGAGACATCGTCGGCATGATCGCGACGAGGAGAGATATGAGCGCCCTGCCAAGGAAAAGTCAAGAGAGCAAGATGACGTGGATAGGCACTGGGACTGTCCCTTCTTCGTACACCGCTCGGTATTCGAGAATGAGCCGATTGCCTACAATCGGCAACCGCCCGTAATGTAGACGAAGAAGAAGGGTGCAGGAGACGTGTCGTTGTTCAAACGTCTAGGGCCTCTCCCATCTCGGAACAAGCACGCCGAGTCCTCTCGGCGGAAGATCTCGAGGAGTTAGAAGACGACGATGAAGAAGAAGAAGATAAGTACCACCGGCCAAGGTGGTGCCCCGATGGACTCAGCCGTTCCCAAAAGCGTAGGGTTCAGCCGACTACGTGGTTTGGAGGAAGCCGAAAGGTTATACCTACACACGTCAAGGAAGGCGCGGCCTGATCCGGCCGCGAAAATTCAGCGAACTCGGACGAAGAAGGTCGACCACAAAAGAAAGAGTGGCGCCCCAAACAAAGGAAAGCCGATGATGAGACATCGGCCGGCACAAACATGGTGTTCGCCCTTCCAGCCGGAGTTTTGTGCTCCAGGATTAGACGAAGCACCCGTGGCACAACTTGACCGCGGCCCACGGCCGCTATCTTGAGAAGCCACGAGAAAGGAGCTACGCGACACCTGAAGGCCCCGTACTTACGAGGTTATATCAATGGGCAGCCCGTCAACAAGATGCCGGTGGACACCGGAGCGGCAGCCAACATTATGCCATACTCCATGCTACGTCGGTTGGGACGCTCTAGCTCGGATCTGATCAAGACCAACGTTACACCGAGCGATTTCAACGGCCAAGCATCCGAAGCACAAGGTGTTCGAACGTGGATCCGACCGTAGGAAGGAAAACCATCCCTACGACTTTCTTTATTGTCGATAGCAAGAGCACCTATGCCGTCTCCGCTAGGGAGAGATTGGATCCACGCCAATCGTTGCATTCCATCCACGATGCACCAATGTTTAATACAATGGGATGGAGATGAAGTAGAGGTCGTCCACGCAGATGACTCAGCCAAGATTTCAACGGCTGGCATGAACGTTTGGGAGACGACAGGCCAAGAGCCACTCTCAGGCATCACTTTGGACGACTGCGAGCGCATCAACGTGACAAAGGACGGGGTGAGGCTGGTCTTATCCACCGGCCTGACCGTGTAACAAGAGAAAAATCTATGGACGTACGTGGCAAGGCCGATCCTTGTGATCGGCCCCAAAAAATAAAAAGGGATAATCTTGTCTCAAGCATGTCACGTGGTTATAGTAAAGCAAGACCAAGATGTAAATCTTCATTGAGCAAATTCAATCAACATGGAGGCCGATTCCAGCAATCGGCCAAAATTATCCTCACCATACGTTCTGCCTGTGTTCAACGTCGATCTAACGGGCAACGGGTTTACGCCGGCTGATGAGCCGGAAGAAGTCAACATTGGTCCCGACGGAGCCGACGTTCAAGTACGCGTGCCTTGGCTAACTACGAGAGCCGATATCCGCAGCTACTCGACAGATTCGGCTCGTGGGGCACTCTAATCAGATGAACATGTGCGATACATGTGCAGTGAAATATTGGGGGCCGATAGAAAAATCGGCCAAGAAAAAAATGTACATGCAAGTCACAGCCGATGTACATACATCGACTAGAGAAGATATGCGAAGACAACGAGATACAAGTGACAGTCCGCAGCAGCCGATGCACAGCCATCGACTCTAGTACAAATTACACAGGGAGACTCTACTGAAGGAACATTTCGAGGGCATGGAGGGCATCAGCACGAACACGATCCATTGCTAGGTCCAGAGTGGCGGATGGCATGGGTACCTCCTCGACTTCCCCATTGGAGGTGTCATCAGTCTGCAAAGGGAGAGGTTAGCCGATGAGAACGGAAGAGGTTAGCCGATAAGAACGACAAGGGGTCAGCATGCAAAATGAGCCGAGGAGAGGATGTATTTACGTTTGATATCTCCTGGTTTGATGGAGAGTCTTGCGGTTCCTTGCGAGCTCTCTTGATGCATCGGATCTTTGTGCGAGGGCTGCCCTGCCCCGCTTTGATGGGAGTTTGGGAAATGGCAGGGTCAGTGGCTGACCGTTTCTTGGAAGCCGACGGTGGCAAGTCTGGCTGGCTCTGCGTGGTGGTTTTCTCAGAATTGCCCGAGCTCGAGTCCCTTCGACTGAGCTGTGCGTCCTCACTAGAGTTTTCTTCAGTAGAGGTCTGTAGAAGAAATGCAAGTATGCTGCAGAAACCTAGAAGGATGAATGAAATCAGCCAAGGGATGGGCGGAACTTACGTGCGAGCCTTCTTCAGCTGGAGTAGGGCTTTGGCGCTTCAGAGTTTTTCGGGCAGTTACTTTCCTCACCGCTGTCCTCGCCTTGACTGAGGCTCGGGGCAGCTGACCCAGCGGTACACTCCGCTTTTGGAAGCCGATGTGGGTGTCATCGGCTGGCTCCGCATCACAACCTTCTTCAAGGGTGGCGAGTTTTTGCGTAAGAGGACCACCGTGAGCTGCTCGGAGGAATCCGAAAGGGAGCCGTCATCATCTACGAGGTCTGGACCGTCCCGTCGCCGCAAGGAGACAGAGCAAGGTGATGAAGGGAAATCATCGGCAAAACTATCTAATCTCGAAGGAGACTGGATTTTCAAAACAGCCGATGAACAGCCCAATCGACTTTGGAGTTGCAAAGTATTATGGTCGATATTAAATTACGGTGCTCGCTTGGATGACTGTTTAAATTGGTATTTGAGTCTGGCCTCATGGGCGTTTGAGGGGAAAAGTCCGATACGTTGCTATCGGTTCTTTGTGCGGCAAATGGAGAGTCAAATTGGAAGAACAGTTCTTATTGATTCAAAGGAACGACTTTACGAGAAAGAGCCGATGGCTCTCAAAAGGATCATCCGATGCCTAATGCACTACTACTACTAGTCATATACTACTAGTCCTAGTCTAAGGGCCGTTGCTGCCCTCGTCGGTGCTGTCGTGGCTGCCGCCGCCGCCGCCGCCGGCGGGCTCCTCGTCGCCGCTGCCGTAACCTTCGGCAGGGCCCCGTACTCCTCCTCGTCATCGTCGTCGTCGTCATCATCATCCGACCCGGCGCGGAAGCGCTTCATCGGCGGGTACTCGTCGGAGGAGGTGTCCTTCTCCGCTTCCTCATCCTCCTCATCGAAAGAGATGTCTTCACCCCAGAGAGCATCATCGTCGCCCTCCTCCTCCGAATCCCCATCAATGAGGAAATGGAGGTTGTCTTCCCCATCGGTCGTGGATTCATCATCCTCTCGACCGGACGGAGAAGTCCCAGGCCCGCCTCGTCCCATCGCTCCGGGGCGCGTATGTCCTCCGGCGTCGGCTCGCGGGAGGAGGAAGACCGGAAGGAAAGACCGGAGGAGGAAGAGGAGGAGGAGTCCATGGTGGAAGAAGGGTTTTCGAGTACTACAAAGGAACAGAGGATGAGGAGGGGATGAAGAGGCAAACTGCTCGATAAAGGGGATATAGTGGAGATTCAATGCCACAGCAGTTTCCGAGGAAGTGGTGCCCAAAGAAAAAAAAATCCCTGAAAATTTGCCAAGTCACGCGGAGAAGTTGAGAAGGCAAGTCATCATGATGAAGGGTACTGCGACGGTCCTGCTCTGCCACGACATGACCCGACGAGGAAAAAACAGAGTGATTTTGGAATTATCATTTCCAAAATCAGGGGGGCATGTGTTATCACCAGAATTTGACCGGATCAGAGGTGGGCCGCGATTAAGATGGGCTTGAAGAATATACATGGAAGATATACATGAATCGGCCTTGTATACAAAGTTTGGGCTAGTTTGCCCGTGTATCTGTAAATATAGTAGGATACGTGTCGGTTAGATAGAATTTGGCTCGTGCACGGTTGGGATTATTCCCACGATAGAAAGTCTACGGACTATAAATATGTATCTAGGGTTATTGAGAAAGACAACAATCACGTTCATCACAAACCAATCTAGGCGCATCGCCAACCCCTTGTTTCGAGGGTTTCTTCCGGTAAGATCATAGTCGCCTAGATCGCATCTTGCGATCTAGGCAGTAACGTTTATTCGTTGATTCATGCGTTGCTCGTGGCCGAAGCCTTGTTGATGGCGAGCAGCCGTAGTTATCATAGATGTGTTAGGGTTACCATTGTTTCATCGTATCATATGCTTTCGTCCATGCAACCCTTAGATGTCTAGCCGCCCTTACACCTATCTTAGGTGTAAGGGCGGCGCCCGCTTGATCATTATTTAGCAGATCCGATCCGTTATGATTGCTCCTTGTTCTTGAAGGATTAGTTTAATATCTCGCATAGTTAGGCCTTGCAAACGGGTTGAAGGATCCAGTAGCACGTAGGGTGTAGTTTGCTAGCCCTAGATAAGATGTTCCGGGAATCGACTTCATGTTGGTTTTTAGGCCTTATCTAGGGTTGGTTTATTATCACCGTGCGTGGCTGCCAGGCTCAATCACGCGTAGGATGTTCCGATTATGTGGTGAAAACCCTAAATCGTCGTAGGTAGTTTTAGCTTTATATTGATCAAGCAGGACCACCATGTGATCGTAGACCTCATACGAACCATGGGTGGATCGGCTCCTTGAGCCGATTCACAGGACAACCTGAGAGCCGATCGAGGCTCGTATTAAATGTTTACGTGTATGCCATGCAGGAAACTAAGCGAAGCAAATCCATCACCTTCCCGACCAGGTATAGGTCAGTGGCACGCCCTTGCACCAAGATCGGACGTGCGTGCCGAGGCCTTGCGGGCCGTCGCTCGAGGGACCAGGGCCAGCCGCAGTCCTGGGAGCCTCCCGGCTCTACTGTGTTGCCCGTCGTTGCTCGCCGGTGGGTTTCTGACCGCAACACTCTCTCGCCGCTGGCACCACCCCGCCGGCTTGTTGCCC
Source organism: Lolium rigidum (assembly GCF_022539505.1). Taxonomy (NCBI): domain Eukaryota; kingdom Viridiplantae; phylum Streptophyta; class Magnoliopsida; order Poales; family Poaceae; genus Lolium; species Lolium rigidum. The sequence continues at coordinate 329,240,128 of NC_061514.1, read as the reverse complement.
AGATTCCGTCGTCCCTCCTTCCCCACCTGCCTATATTCCGCCGTCTTTCGACGACGGCCTATCTGGCTGCTCCTCCGTATGCCTGTTTTCCGACGACGGCCTACTCCTCGTCGTTCGCGGCTCGGCTTGCCTCGACTACGCCCGTCAGGTGTTCGTCCATTTGCCTCGCCGGCCATGGACTCGGACGAAGAGGAGGAACAGATGTTCGTCGAGCTTATGCGAGAAGAGATGGCAGCCGCCGCCCAAGACGAGGAGCACATGATGATCCTCGGTTGCTTATCAAGCATGTACGCCGGGGTGGCAACTGGTCGACGTGGTGGGTCGGCACCAGGTCGCCGGAAGTGCAAGCCGAGACAACGAATGGAGGGCTACCGCATGTTGTACGCCGACTACTTCGCCGACAATCCATTGCACGGTGAGACTGTTTTCCGGCGTCGTTTCAGGATGAGCAGAAGCTATTTCTGCAAATTGTGTATGCCATCCGAGACTTTGACCCCTACTTCGATGCAAATGCAAGGCGGATTGCACCGGCTTGGTTGGATTTTCGTCACAGCGAAGTGCACAGGGGCTATGAGGATGCCGGCGTATGGAGCTCCCGGTGATGGTGCAGATGACTATCTTCGGATGGCGGAGTCCACCGCCCTTGATTGTTTCTACCGGTTCTCGCAGGCCGTCATAGCAAGTAGTTCTGGGACTTTTACTTGAGATCACCCACCGTCGAAGACACTCGGAGGATCCTTGCAACAAATGAAGCTAGGGGTTTTCCAGGGATGCTTGGAAGCATTGACTCGCATGCATTGGAAATGGAAGAACTATCCGTTTGCGTGGCGTGGAATGTACAAGGGTCACAAAAACGGCCGCACCGTGATACTTGAAGCAAGCGGCTACCCATGATCTCTCGGATTTGGCACTCTTTCTTTGGTATGCCCGGATCCAACAATGACATCAACGTCCTAAACTCGCTCCCCGATCTTTTCCAAGCTTGTTGAGGGTCATGCTCCCCCGGTGAACTATGTGATCAATGGTCGGCACTACAACAAAGGATACTACCTTGCAGACGGTATCTATCCAAAGTGGGCAACATTTGTGAAGACTATCTCGAAACCTAGCACTCCCAAACTTTCCGAGTTTGTCAAGAAACAAGAAGCTTGCCGAATAGACGTCGAGCGTGCATTTGGTGTCCTCCACAGAGATTTGTCGTCGTCCGGTTCCCCGCTATGACTTGGTCCAAAGATCGATGTGGGAGGTGATGAACTCGTTGTGTGTCCTTACACAATATGATTATTGAAAATGAGCGAAAACATGGGGTCCGCAGCTTCACTAGAGGTGAAACTTCTCCCATAAGATAAGATAGCATGTTTGGGTGAACAAAATTGGCAGCTTGGGCAATTGACAAATAGAGAGGGCATGACCATGCACATACATGATATGATGAGTATAGTGAGATTTAATCGGGCATTACGACAAAGTACATACACCGCTATCCAAACATGCATCTATGCTCTAAAAGTCCAACTCTTCGTGTTATCATCCGAACTCCTTCCAAGCATTAAGTTTCAAACAATGCACAATTGCATTAAGTATGGTGCGTAATGTAATCAATAACTACATCCTCGGACATAGCATCAATGTTTTATCCCTAGTGGCAACAAAGACATCCACAACCTTAGAACTTTCTCGTCACCGTCCTGCATTTAATGGAGGCATGAACCCACTATCGAGCATAAATACTCCCTCTTGGAGTTAAGAGTAAAAACTTGGCCGCAGCCTCTACTAATAACGGAGAGCATGCAAGATCATAAACAACACATAGGTAATAGATTGATAATCAACATAACATAGTATTCTCTATCCATCGGATCCTGACAAACACAACATATAGCATTACATATAGATGATCTTGATCATGTTAGGCAGCTCACAAGATCCGACAATGAAGCACATGAGGAGAAGACGACCATCTAGCTACTGCTATGGACCCATAGTCCAGGGGTGAACTACTCACTCATCACTCCTGAGGCGACCATGGCGGTGAAGAGTCCTCCGGGAGATGATTCCCCCTCCGAGCAGGTGCCGGAGGCGATCTCCCGAATCCCCCGAGATGGGATTGGCGGCGGCGGCGTCTCCGGAAGGTTTTCCGTATCGTGGCTCTCGGCACCGGGGGTTTCGCGACGAAGGCTATATGTAGGCGTAAGGGCAGCGTCAGAGGCGTCACGAGGGCCCCACACGCCAGGGCCGCGCGGCCAGGCCTAGGGCCGTGCCGCCCTATTGTGTCGGCGCCTCGTGGCCCCACTTCGTCTCTCCTTCGGTCTTCTCGGAAGCTTCGTGGCAAAATAGGACCCCGGGCGTTGATTTCGTCCAATTCCGAGAATATTTCCTTACTAGGATTTCTGAAACCAAAAACAGCTAGAAAACAAAGAATCGGCTCTTCAAGATCTCGTTAATAGGTTAGTGCCGTAAAATGCATAAATACGACATAAAGTATGCATAAAACATGTAGATATCATCAATAATGTGGCATGGAACATAAGAAATTATCGATACGTCTGAGACGTATCAGCATCCCCTAAGCTTAGTTCCTCGCCGTCCCGAGCAGGTAAACGATAACAAAGATAATTTCTGGAGTGACATGCCATCATAACCTTGATCATACTATTGTAAGCATATGTAATGAATGCAGCGATCAAAACAATGGTAATGACATGAGTAAACAAATGAATCATAAAGCAAAGACTTTTCATGAATAGTACTTTCAAGACAAGCATCAATAAGTCTTGCATAAGAGTTAACTCATAAAGCAATAAATCAAAGTAAAGGTATTGAAGCAACACAAAGGAAGATTAAGTTTCAGCGGTTGCTTTCAACTTATAACATGTATATCTCATGGATATTGTCAATGTAAAGTAATATAACAAGTGCAATATGCAAGTATGTAGGAATCAATGCACAGCTCACACAAGTGTTTGCTTCTTGAGGTGGAGAGAGATAGGTGAACCGACTCAACATAAAAGTAAAAGAAAGGCCCTTCAAAGAGGGAAGCATTGATTGCTATATTTGTGCTAGAGCTTTGGTTTTGAAAACAAGAAACAATTTTGTCAACGGTAGTAATAAAGCATATGTATCATGTAAATTATATCTTACAAGTTGCAAGCCTCATGCATAGTATACTAATAGTGCCCGCACCTTGTCCTAATTAGCCTTGGACTACCGGATTATCATCGCAATACACATGTTTTAACCAAGTGTCACAAAGGGGTACCTCTATGCCGCCCGTACAAAGGTCTAAGGAGAAAGCTCGCATTGGATTTCTCGCTTGATTATTCTCAACTTAGACATCCATAC
>NC_061514.1:329216397-329236686 GCF_022539505.1 Lolium rigidum | reverse complement strand
CCGTTTGAGAGGCGGCGGGGATCGAAAGAAAAAGGCAAGTGACCAAATTTGAGGTGCCAAAAAAAACTCCAAGAAAAGAAAGTTTTATAGTACATAGAGGATGACATGCGGGTCCCATTTAGCAGCAGCGGTATCACCGTTTGAGAGGCGGTAGGGATCAAAAGAAAAAAGAAATTGCCAAAAATCAGAGGGTGAAAAAACCAAGAAAATAAACTTTTATAGTACATAGAGGATGACATGCGGGTCCCATGAGCCTGCAGGTTCCTCAACGTTTCAAACGTGGCATGAGATCGAAAGAAAAAGGCAAGTGAAAAAATATCAGGAGCCAAAAATAATTAAAGAAAAGAAAGTTTTATAGTACATAGAGGATGACATGCGGGTCCCATTTAGCAGCAGCGGTATCACCGTTTGAGAGGCGGCAGGGGATCGAAAGAAAAAGGCAAGTGACCAAATTTGAGGTGCCAAAAAAAACTCCAAGAAAAGAAAGTTTTATAGTACATAGAGGATGACATGCGGGTCCCATTTAGCAAGCAACGTATCACCGTTTGAGAGGCGGCAGGGGATCGAAAGAAAAAGGCAAGTGAAAAAATATGAGCAGCCAAAAATAATTCAAGAAAAGAAAGTTTTATAGTACATAGAGGATGACATGCGGGTCCCATTTAGCAGCAGCGGTATCACCGTTTGAGAGGCGGCAGGGGATCGAAAGAAAAAGGCAAGTGACCAAATTTGAGGTGCCAAAAAAAACTCCAAGAAAAGAAAGTTTTATAGTACATAGAGGATGACATGCGGGTCCCATTTAGCAAGCAGCGGTATCACCGTTTGAGAGGCGGTAGGGATCGAAAGAAAAAGGCAAGTGACCAAATTTGAGGTGCCAAAAAAACTCCAAGAAAAGAAAGTTGATTGCACATAGAGGATGACATGCGGGTCCCATTTAGCAGACAGCGGTCTCAACGTTTCCAAGGCGGCAAGGGATCAAAAGAAAAAGGAAGTAGCCGTAAATCGGGGGTCAAAAAAATCCAAGAATAGAAAGAATTTTGGTTCATAGAGGATGACATGCGGGACCCATGATCCCGCATCGTAAACGGCTCGATCGGAGAACGTTGAACGAGATGGCGCGATCGAGAAAAAAAACAATGCCGTAGAGGCTGCCATCCGGGCCCTACATCCCTCGGCGGTGCGGATTTGCGTTGACTCGGCCGGCGAACCCGAGAATTCGCGATGCACCACGTCCCGGGCCACCATACGCGACGTTTTGGCCGCTTTCGTCGGGCTAGGTGGCCTCAAAAACGAGAAAAAAAAAGTTTTGACATGCACCACGGAGGGACCAAAATCGTCGGCCATGGTACACCAGCAACCACGGCGCGACTTCAACTTCGTCGGCCATGGCAACTTTTCTTGTAGTGAATGCATGAACAGCTGCAAGATGATCTGGTGGAGCACATATGGACACTCCGAGGCAACGCCAACGCCGACGCCAACTAGTCTGTCTTAATTTCTTTCAAAACTTGTGAAATTGTGTGCTTCATTTGTTTCAGCACTTGTTAAACATTGTACTGATTTTCGCCGAATTTGTTTCAGCAATTTTCTGACTCTTATTCGCCGAACTTGTTAAATTTTATGTCGAATTTGTTTGGAATATGTCAAATGGGCGAGGTTGGGGGTTTCCTGCCGGGGGGACGGCTGGAACTTCGGCGCTCCCCAGGCCAAATTTTCCTTCTATCCGGACGAAAATTTCTTCGAATTTGGGCGTGGGGAGCGCCAACGAGTGGAGATGCTCTTAGGATGTTGATGGCGAGGGTGTTCTTTTTACAACTCAACCAACTGAAAAAATGCTTCATCACTTGTCGGGAAAAAAAAAGAACACCTGGCATTTCCCATTTTGCAAGCAGCTTCGCAAGAGGAAAACACCACTTGACATGAGCTGTTCCTCAGAAAAAGAATAGGTACCTGGCGTTTGCCCTGCCACCATGTGATATGCTCCTTGGATAGTTAACATGAGCTGAAAACACCACTTGACATGAACTGTTCCTTGCATAGTTGCATTGCTGGCAAACTACTACCGCCACTGATCAGATGGTTGGAGACACGGGAGTTGATAGTAGCTCGACACACCCAACGATACGGCCGCCGGATTATCAATGAGAAATTGTCCAGTCGATCGTACCTCCGGCTATTCCCCAGCTGGCCGTGTTAACAATTTGTTAGTTTCTTCTTTCTTCTGTTGCTGACAGACTTGCACGGCCATTTCATTCACTTCTTTAATTAGTTGAAAGTTGCTCCGGCAGCTTGAAAAGTTGTGTTCAAATTCGCATCCTTTCGTGGTGCACGTCTTTGAAAAGGTAATGTCTCGTTGAGCTTTGGATAATTTTACGTCGTTCTCACCTTGACTTATTTGCATCGACCACATCTTTCACGAGAAAGAGAAGCCTAAGCAACCGCTCTATTAGATCTTGACAGAGTGCATATCACATTGTCGGGAGCCGAGGTCACCGTCACCATGTACTAGCCGGTCTGGTTGACACGGGCCACACACTAACACTAGCAACCCCCGGCCTAATGGAGCAAAAAAATGAGGCTTTGTTATTTCTCAGCAGGCTACAGTAAGAGAACAGTTAGTACATTTTTTTTCTCCCTGAAAGAGGTGAATAACAATTTGTAAACAAAACTAATGTTATTTTTGGCTTTGGGATTCATATGCTCCCTTTATTTTGAAATACATCTTTGGTATATTTTGAAATGTCAAAAAAATTCAAATGAAAAATTCAAGTGCAATCTTCACATTCTACGGGCGCACAATGTCTTTCCTTGGAAAATTAAATTGTCATTTGGCATGTATATAAAAGATAAAACTTCATCCGAATAATTTTTTTTGTGAGACCTGTTTTCTTTTTTACATCAACCACAAAAAAGGGTTTTCTGCGAGACTATACGAACACACATAAATTGTCGAGATGTGTACATGAATTTTTTGGTTGGAATTTTTAACAATTTTTTTGGTGCGGGAAGCATATGCACCCGAAAACTGTATTGAGTTTCCATTTATTAACGGACATGGCATTTTTTACTCCTAGGAGCACATGCGTCTGATTTTAAAAATGAATTTAAACATATTTTAAAATGTTGATAAAAACCGATTTTTTTACATGTACATCCTAATGTTCTACGTGCTCGCAAATTTATTTCACAAAATTGATATTTTTGTGTCATATGTAAAAAAGATAAATTTTGGTGCAAAAAAAAGTCTTCACATAGACATTTTCTTATTTTTTCACACAACACATAAATAATATCGATTTTCTCCGAAACATGGCGTGCGCATATAAAATGTCAAAATGTACACGCAAAAAAAACATAATTTTGTGACATTTTGAAATGTGTTTGCAGATAGCAGGAGCATATGTAACTAAATCAAAATTTAATTTCCGATTATTTACTCAGTATTAAGAATCGGAGCAAGGATTTTCAGCCCGGGGCAATTTGATCCACGACTCGTTAGTAGCTTCCAATTTGAACCATCCTGATGAGGACATCCCTACTATATTACTACCTCCGTCATTGCAAGATGAAGACGATGTTGCTGTGAAGCTCAAGTCCAATGAAGTCAGGATTGGACCAATGACACGAGCTCGCGCGAAGCTACTCAAACAACAGGTGAACTTGTTCCTAAGTGATACTTTGATCGATGAGAACTTTATACTGCCTAAGTCCTATTACTTATGTATGATCAGGTATGAAGAGGGAGCAAGCATCGCACGAGGAGGAGAGGAGCAGCTGGACAAGAAGTTGGACGTGAAGCTGGGAGTGAAGCTGGACATGGAGCTGGCCATGAAGCTGGACATGAAGACATCCCATGGAAGCGCGAGGGAGGAGAGGGAGGCATGCGCGAGGTGAGAAGAAGAAATCCAGGCCGGCGCCAGGCCCGGCCAGACCGGCCGCCACGCCGGCGCGCCCGGTCCTAGGCCGGGTCCAACCGGGCGCCCGACCGGCTCAGCCCGGCGCCGACCGGATGACACGCTTGTGCCAGTCGGGCGCTATCCAGTAAGCCTGGACGCCTATCCCGGTCACCACCCGGTGCTAGGTCCGGTTTCGACCGGCCTGCCTCGGTCCCAGGCCCGGTCGACCGGCCGACTCCGAGTCTGTCTCGACCAGATCTGATCTGGGTCGGTTTTCTATGTATCTTTTCGACCTGAGGTTGTCCTGAACTCCTATATAAGTGCCCAGGACGCCCCCAAATTAGGTTTAGACCATGTTTAATATAAACCCTAGTTCATAGTTGATTGCTTTGCAACTCTATCGAATTTCTACACCATATTGCATTGATTTGGTGTATACCCTGAAAGTTTTGTGTGATCTGCTGTTCCATTGGGAATTAGAAGGTTGCAACATACCGCTTCGTGGTTGGCGGCTACGTGCGCAAGTGTGTGGAGTTGCGAATATCTTGCAGGGTTGAGAGCTGTTGCATTGGCGATAGGGACCAATCGAGAGATCTCGTTGCGTCATACAAGTTATCATCCACTTCGTCATCAAGTTATCTCCGCTGTGTTCATCCCGTGATCATCATCACCACCGTTCCTTACTGAGAAGATCGGGCCACCCCTTATCATCTTGGTAGCAGATTTCAGTGTTTCCACGGTAAGCCATCCACAATCCACCCTATAGTTGAGTTGTGAGTGTTTTCCTATCCAGAAAAAGCTATAAAAAGTTAGGGTTAGGGTTTGCCATAGCCTTAGATTGCACTAATTTCGAGTTTTAGTTGCTTTTCGTAGTTGTTTTTGCGTATCTTTTTCTTCCATCTAGTTTTGTTAGGGTTTGTGTCTCCGATGTCATCTAATTTTAGTTTTTGTTACTCCGAGTCCACATAGCATACAGTGTGCTTGTCCTAACCATAGACACAACCTTTCGATATAAGTGACTAGGAACTTCCCCAGAAGAGACTAGTTTTACTGCTCGACAGGCTGCTCATTAGGGTTTTGGTGCTTTGCAATTTCTGTTGGCCGTGTTATCAAGGAGTTGAGTAATAAAATTAAAAAAATATAGAAAAGAAGCAAAAGAGCTACATAGCTGTGTGTGTTACAAAAAGAAAATCCAAAAATAAAAAAATGAAGTGCTAGTAAGAATCAAGTGAAGACCTAGTTTACTTTTCTGCACCTGTAGTTGAGCAATATTGTGCCTTTTTTGTTGAATTTTGCTAGTGTCTCTCGAGTGCATTGCAACCTTTCATCCATATAGTTGGATTGCCACATTTATGGCCTTGTGTAAGTATAATTGGTTGTCTACGGTCAGCGCTAGAGCTTGTTATTGGTGCAAATAGGTAGCCTACCTACAACCCCACATATATCCTGCTTTGTCGTGTGATTTGTTCTTATACCCTTGATATTCGCTTCGCTACATCCGTGCACTAATCGACACTACAAGTGGTAAGCAATACTAATTCACTTTGGAGCGGTAAGATTTCCTTTTCTTATCAGTTTTGAGTGAGTTGTGAGAGTACCACCATATATATTTGTTTTAGTGCACTAACCTACTAACCATGTCTTCTAGTGATGAAAAAATTGTATTATGTCCTTTTCTTATCAGTTTTGAGTGAGTTGTTAGAGTACCACCATATATATTTGTTTTAGTGCACTAACCTACTAACCATGTCTTCTAGTAATGAAAAAATTGTCTTCTAGCATATGTCCTATCGAAAGATATATTGTATTGATGGAACAACTACCAATGCCGACTAAAAGAAGGGTGGTGTTTTGGCTCTTAAGTGAATATGCTTCTTTTATTATGAAATGCATATTTGATACATTTTAAAATGCCAAGATATTTCAAACAAAAATTTCACGTGTACATCTTCACATGTTGGTCGTGCACAAAGTATTTCCTTAAAAAATCGACCTACCTTTTGGATTGTGTAAAAAGACAAAACAGATGCTTTAAATAAGACTTTTTATTAGACATGTTTTTTTCTTTTTTACATCGACCATAAAAAATAATGGTTCCGCGAAACTGTACGAACGTACATAGATTATTGAGATCTGCATGTGAAATTATTTGTTTGAACTTTTTGACAATTAAAATATATTTTTACGGAGGGGGCATTCACAACCGAGAGCCGAATTGAATTTCTGCTAAAAGAAACATTTCTAAGTCAACTGTGAGCTATGACCACTATTCAAACATATTAGTTGGTTCTTTCTTATGTGGAAAAGCAACAAAACTCGATTATATATGTGCATTCTTACGTTGTATCTTACTACCAACAACTGTTATGTTATTTTAACTCTATCATCCACATTTTAGCAAACATGTACTTGGTTGGTCATCAGTTTGTTTTAAAAACTTTAGACACGAGGCTTCCACTGAGTTACGAGGATAGGGCTGCAAAAGGCCACCAGTTTTGTTTTTTTCTAGAAACCCGCTAGTCTAGACTTCAATTCTACCGTTTAACACATTTGATGCCCATTCTAACTAGATGGATCCGGTGTCAGAATGAGATGGCAAACATTTAATGTTTGAACGACACAAACGTTAGACTCGTAACATTTTCTATTTTTTTGTAAAACTTCGAGAGACACACTTGTCAGATTCCACTCTACCCAAGTGGACCCCACATGTTAGGTCATCCCTAACATCATAACATGGACCCACCAATACCTATACCGCCGGTCGACCTCTGTAGCAGAGCAACATTCAAGGGCTGCCCCTCAACCTGGTGCCTGCCTAGCTAGGAGAGGAACATGCGTGGGTGGCCCCTCCACCTCCGGCTCCAGCCACTGAAGCAAGGATCCTACCTCTCTGGTCCCGTGGGATTGCACGTGTTGAATCCAGCGCCTAGGTGGTTGTCCACCCATCCTGCACATGGGAGGTTGCCGATGCAAATAAGTGACAAATTTCTACGTGTTCGATCATGTAGCAAAATCGTTTCGTGTGTCGCAATTTTTTATGTGTATGCAACATCCATCAACACCATTTCCCCCCCAAGAAAGAAAGAACTATTTGTTTGGACCAAATATAAAAATCATGGTATAGTCTACAACAAAAAGAACCGGTGCATCACACATTTTTGCCTATCTCATCCAACATTACGTGAACAAACATGTAACATTTGAGAAGTCTCTCGGTAGCATATGTGCAGAAATTGTTGTAGCACTTTACTCATACTTACACAACAAAAACAATGTACACATGTAGCAAATCCAATCACCATATGTATAGCATCGACAAAATCCTCCAAAAATGGTGTTGCTAACGACCAATGAGACACTGCCATGGCCGATTCGATCTTGTCGACCACCAAGCCATCACATCATAGGTCAACCAGAGACAAGATCGAGTGAATTCCCTACCAATCTGCCACGCCGGAGGTCGTATCAGCCAAATCGGGTCAAAATCCCTACCAATCTGCTTGTGGAATTTGTCTTCCTCAAAACCGGCGACGTGTCACGAGCTCGCTGTCAATGGTGACGGATCCATTCGGCGATCGGCTAAGGATAAATGATTTGGCTAATCTCGTGAGGGAGAGCAACAACAACCAAACGGATGGAGGAGTAGAAACTTGTGGAGGAGTAGCGACAATGGCCGGCATGGGCGGAGAGGGGTGGTAGCTGGTGCGGGTGAAGGAGCTGCGGAACACTTGAAGAGGCCCTGGAGACAGGGATCCGCAACAACTACACTTTCCCATAGAAAACGGCGGGGCAGAGCTCGGGTGACCCACACTGCAACGTCGGGGATGTGTGGCCACAGGTGGCAAGCAGCAAGCATCGCTTGAGATGCACGACGGCGGGCGGTGCTCTGGATGCACGACGGCTGGCCTTGCTTGGGATGCGAAGGAATAGGGAAGAAAATAGTCGCGAGTCCCAAACTAGGTTGAAAGATAGAATTTTCTTACGCCCCCTGAGTGAACCAGATACGGATCAAATTCTTATAATTTTTACGTCCCCACAGTTCTTTTAGAAGACTTTACATTAGTGAACTAAGGGAGTAGAATCACTTGGATCTCTTTTAAAACTTTGTAATCAACAAGTACAAGACCAGTCTCATGCGGTATATTGATTATGATATTACAATTTTCATACTATGTTTTTCAAACATCTACTTTATAACTGCATTCATATTTTATTTTTATATCTAAATTTTTAGATTTCTTAGGAGTCCAAGAGGTCGTTATATGTTGAGATTTGTGGAAGCAGACAAACTAATGATTTTCATCCCATAACAGCTCTTCGTCGGATGTGCTTTGAGACATGGTGTTTTGGCTCATAGCTAGATACACCTATTATGAAAAATATATTTTAGTTACATTTTAAAATTCTACAATTCTGAAAAAAAATCTGGATCTACATCGAAATATTCTATCTTCACACATAAAGTTTCACAATACAAAGACATTTTTATGGTCTCATAAAAAACTATTTTGGTGCACCGAAAATTGTCTCTTTCACGGATACCACAATTTTTCTTCTTCTGAAACTTTGTGTGCAAAACATAAAATATGTAGATATACACCTGTTTTTTTTAAATGTTTATACATTTTAAAATACGATTTTCAGGCAATAGGTAGAGTGCATTTCCGACTTTGCTGGTGCTTCCTTCATCGGCGTTCGATCCATGCATGGCTGCGAGGTTCCCGGCCAAGGAGCCGCCGGCACTGCTGTGCTGTAGCTAGAATACTGAACACCATTTTCTCTGTTTTCCTTTTCGGCTTTTGCCTTTCCTTTTCATTCCCTTTTATGTCTAGTTGGTCATCGGTCTCTTCCGGTGGGCAGAATTTAGCAGTTCTCTCGCTAATTCAGGCCATGTTCTGAATAAGACTAAAATACTGCCAAATCATGAGCAAAGGTTGATGACAAGTTACATCACATGGCCATATGTTATCTCCATTCAGGCTATAATTATTATTATCCTCGACATAATATAGATGATAAAACGTACCACTCGCACTGTCCAGTCCAGATTCATGAAGTGCAGAGCTCATATACAAAGCAAAAATGATATCTGTAAGTTGGTCAGTAGTGTGGATCCGTGAATCTCGATCGCTGGATTTGTTTCTCAGGCCTTAATCATCTGCTAAACTACTGTTCACGCATGTGGACGCTCCAGGCAATAATTGAAGACGAGCGAGCGAGCACAGCCAAGCACTTCATTCGCGACAATAATGAGAGGTGAGGTGTCTGATTGATGATAAGGACTCCGGGCTATAGGATAGTGCAATGATAGGGTGCCCGAACAGGGACATATGAACATACTTAGAGCAACCCTAGCAGATTCCACAAATTCGGAGAAACTGTAAAGTAATTGTTCGTTTTAGTTTTCATTAAGAAAATGGACGTAGATCAGATCCTGCAAACGTGCGTGAAGCCGTGAACCGTACAATAATTTACAGAGGTTGGAAAAAATCGACACTCGGTATGTACATAGGAGGGTTGCGAGGCCAAACTGTGCGCGGCCTGTACTCCCCCACCAGTTTTGACGAGACAAAAGCTTCAGCTCAAAAGGTGCCCCATTCACTGGCCTATCGGCTGGATTTTTTTTGGCCCCATTCGTCGACCGGTTGGCGGCGGCGGGTGGGGCACGGCAGAGCTCGCTAGGACCGGTGGCGCGTGTTGGCTGGTGCGGCCAGAGCGGAGCAGAGCTCGCACACGGCCAATTTTGGTCGGATAGGAAGAAGATGAGGTCGAGGGAAAAAATAAAATTAAATAAATAAAACGCTTACAGGTGGAACTTCAGTGGCATATTTCAGAATATGTTGTTTTACGGTTCTCTTCTACGAGATATGTTCTGCGAGATATGTTTTCAACCCTTAAATTATGTATACCTTGTCTTTTATACCTCAATTGGACAGCTAGGGTCCATGTTCTCATTCATCCATTTCTCAAAACCATCTCGTACATGTATTTCAGGGTCAACATTTACATGATCGGCTAGAGTTGCTCTTACATTGGAATGTCTTGGAGCGAGATACTCATAATGGTTGATACAATGGCTAAGGCCATCTCCAGTGGCTAGGCGTATACGGACCAAAAGCGTCCGTTTGAGCTTGCACGGATAAAAAAGGCCCCAGCAGCTAGATACATAATGACCGGCATGTCCACGCAGACGCATTACGGGACCAAATTTGCTTCAAGAATGCGTCTATGCCCGTTCCTGCCTAACCTCTCTCTCCTTCTTTAATACAGGGCATGCCTATGTGCTAGTCAATGGTGGCCATACAAAAGATTTTTTTTTCTCTTCCCTCTCCAGTTTTGCATGGCACGGCAAAAAATGTGTCTCTGTCGCTGGAAAAGGGATAGATGCATATGAACATGTGACCAATTTTCACATCCACGCTCAATGCAAACGGAAACAAATTGTGTCTAAAATGGTCAGACCGCTGGAGATGCTCTAAAGATAACTTGTGGCCGCTAAGTTTGGTGTTCACGTCTTTTCTTTGAAATTCACCAAAAGAAAACATCTTCTCTTTGAACGAGTCATGAAAGATTATTTTTGGTTATGTGTTGTCTGGCATGATGCGAGAATCTTTGTTACTTTGTATATGGAGCTCTTGGTGATTCAAAAGATGAGTATCTGTACGTGACTTACTCTATCATCATTGAAGCCATGAATAGAGTCTACAAAGAAGTGGTGGAAAGTTTAGGCCTGATTATTAAGAAGGTCAAATAATGAGGATATAACTCGTATCATGGCATAAAATAAAGATGATTTTTTGGGATCACTACAGGAATGGACACATACGCCGACGGCCAGCTGCCCTCGGCTTAGCCACGCCTGGCCCTCGGCATAGGCTACGCCGACGGCAGCCCTCGGCGTATGGCGTCGGCGTTTAGGTCCCTCGGCATAGACAATATTGCCGTCGGCGTAGCCCGGCCCTCGGCGTAGCACGCTACGCCGACGGCAAAACCGTCGGCATACAAATTTTAAAAATTTGAATTTTCATTTTTCCAAAAAAAATCAAAAAAAAAGTCGAAAAAAAAATAAATTTTTTTATATGCCGAGGGCTTTGCCGTCGGCATAGAGTTTTAAAATTTTTCAAATTTTAATTTTTTACACCATTTTTTTTCTTTTTTTTAACTTGTTTATCTTTCACCCATACACGTTTAACTCTAAGTACACCTAATCCTAGATCAAATTACAACCATGGTTAAACTTCCCAGCCGATCACCCATCCTCACACTACTTCAACCACAACACGCTTAACTTCTTGGTTCCATTCGGATGAGCTTCCCTTAAAGAATTGACACCTTACTGATAATAATAGTCTATCAACCCTATTAACCCTTGCACCGTGATGTCACAACTCTTTATTTTTGAATTCCAAAAAATTACTTAAGTAAACAACAATGAATATATAAGTAACAATGAATAATAATATTGAATTCAAATAACAATAAAATAATTTTATTTTTTGGTTTTTTTCTATTTAATATGGAATAATTAATATCTTTAAATCAAAAAATTGAAATTCCACAAATAATATGTCTAAATCGATCAGAAAAATGAGAGGAATCTAAATATAACATCCATATCATCATTTGAACCTAAAAATTAGAGTAATCCAAATATGACGTCCAGCTTGCCATCTGTCCAAAACGGCCCCCTCGGGAGATGCGAAATGGCCGTACCGGACGCGCTGGTGCACCGTTCGCCAACATGCTAAACGGAAAAAATTAGCACATAAAGTGATGTGTTATAGACCTAAAAACAATTTTCGTGGAATTTATTGAGCGACGGAAAGTGTACCCCTAGTTCAAATCCGGTCAGTTTCCAGCAGATTCGGCGGGACACCGCAGGAAGCCGCAGGGATTTCTAGATAGCTAGCACGCACATATGGCATGTGATATGTGGTGCGGAGGTGGTGTCCTACCACTACGCTGAGGTCTCGTGCAATACTAAAATACGCCTCATGTAGCTGCTTCACAAAAAAAACTCGTTTTGGCACCCCGAAAATGACCATCGCCCATGGGTCGGATTGGAAATCCGCTCCCGTGGCCATGCCTTCCTTCCCAGGGACCACGCATGTGCCAAATATGGCCTCGTTCCGACAAACTATGCGGTGTCACAGGCCGTTTCCTACTCATTTGCCCTAAAAGCCATAGAATTCCGGACGTGATAGCTCTGTTTGTGAAGGGTTTTCCAAAATAATTTCCGTATCCTAATTCCAATTTTTGGAGTGATTACTAGGACACATAAAATGACGCAATGCGGCTCCAAGGGATTTTCTAACTTAGTTTAAATTGCCATCCGGCCAAAATGGGCCCACACGGAGATGCGGGCCATACCGGGCGCGCTGGTGCACCCGTTCACCATCGCGCTAAACGGAAAAAATTTAGCTCATAAATTGATGTGTTGTAGACCTAAAAATATTTTTCCCGGAAATTGAGCGAGGAAAGTGTACCCCTAGTTCAAATCCGATTACTTTCCAGCGGATTCGGCGGGACACAGCAGGAAGCCGCAGGGATTTTCAGATAGTTAGCACGCACATATGGCATGTGATATGTGGTTCGGAGGCGGTGTCCTACTAGTACACGGAGGTCTCGCGCAATATAAAAATACGCCCCATGTAGCTGGTTCACAAAAAAAAAACCCGTTTTGGCACCCCAAATGAAAAACCATCAGCCATGGGTCGGATTGGAAATCCGCTCCGGGGCATTGCTTCCCATCCCGGGGACCACGCACGTGCCAAATATGGCCTCGTTCCGACAAACTATGCGGTGTCACGGACCGTTTCCTACTCATTTGCCCTAAAAGCCATAGAACTCCGGACGTGATAGCTCTGTTTGTGAAGGGTTTTCCAAAATAATTGTTGTATCCTAATTCCGTCTTTTGGAGTGGTTACTAGGACACATAAAATGACGCCATGCGGCTCCAAGGGATTTTCTAACTTAGTTTAAACTAGCAAGGTGGCCCTCGCAAATGCGAGGCCGTCATCTTTAATTTGTTTGAAAATAGTTATATGTTCTTGACATATATATTATATGACTGAAAATAATTTGATGCAGTATCCATCACACTCTACATGAATTTAAATTCGGTACGTTTCCAGCGGATTCGACGGGACACCGCAGGAAGCCGCATGGATTCCCAGATAGCTAGCGCGCACATCTGACATGTGATATGTGGTGCGGAGGTTCTGTCCTACCACTACGTGAAGGTCCCGCACAATATTAAAATACGCCCATGTAGCTGCTTCACAAAAAAAACCCCGTTTTGGCACCTGATACGTCTCCAACGTATCCATAATTTCTGATTTTCCATGCTTGTTTTATGACAATACTTACATGTTTTGCTTGCACTTTATAATGTTTTTATGCGTTTCCGGAACTAACCTATTAACAAGATGCCACGGTGCGAGTTCTCGTTTTCTCGCTGTTTTTGGTTCCAGAAAGGCTGTTCGGGCAATATTCTCGGAATTCGACGAAACGAAGACCCAACATCCTATTTTTCCCGGAAGCATCCAGAACACCGAAGGAGAGTCGAAGGAGAGCCAGGGGGCCACCACACATGTGGGCCGCGCGGGCTACACCCTGGTCGCGCCGGCCTGGTGTGGGGTCACCCTGTCGCCCTCTCTGCGCCGCCTCTTCGCCTATATAAGCCCTTTCGACCTAAAAACTCGATACCAATTGACGAAACTCCGTAAAAGACTCCAGGGCGCCGCCGCCATCGCGAAACTCCAATTCGGGGGACAGAAGTCTCTTTTCCGGCACCCTGCCGGGACGAGGAAGTGCCCCCGGAAGCCATCTCCATCGACGCCACCGCCTCCATCATGCTCAGTGAGTAGTTCCCCCATGGACTACGGGTTCTAGCAGTAGCTAGTTGGTACTCTCTATTCCATGTACTTCAATACAATGATCTCATGAGCTGCCTTACATGATTGAGATCCATCTGATGTAATTGGTGTTGTGTTTGTTGGGATCCGATGGATGATACATTATGATTAGTCTATCTATAAAGTTTGTGAAGTTATTGTTGCTGCAATCTTGTTATTCTTAATGCTTGTCACTAGGGCCCGAGTGGCATGATCTTAGATTTAAGCTCTATACTTATTGCTTAGATTGTATCTACAAGTTGGATGCACATGTCACTGTCCGGAACCAAAGGCCCCGAAGTGACGTAAATCGGGACAACCGGAGGGATGGCGGTGATGTGAGGATCACATGTTTTCACCAAGAGTTAATGCTTTGCTCCGGTGCTCTATTAAAAGGAGTACCTTAATATCCAGTAGATTCCCTAGAGGCCCGGCTGCCACCGGCTGGTAGGACAAAAGATGTTGTGCAAGTTTCTCATTGCGAGCACGTACGACTATATATGGAAAACATGCCTACATGATTAATGAATTGATGTTCTATCTTAATGCTTTATCAATCCTGTCAATTGCCCAACTGTAATTTGTTCACCCAACACTTGTCACTTATTGGAGAGTTACCACTAGTGTAGATCGCTGGGAACCCCGGTTCATCTCTCATCATCATATACTCGTTCTATATGTCATTGGAAGTAGTATCAACTATTTTTCTGGTGCCATTGCTCATTTGCTACTGCTGCTGTGTTACTATTACTATTGCTCCCATATTACTGCTACTTTCACATCACCCCTGTTACTAGTGCTTTTCCAGGTGCAACTGAATTGACAACTCAGTTGTTATGACTTATAAGTATTCTTTACCTCCCCTTGTGTCGAATCAATAAATTTGGGTTTTACTTCCCTCGAAGACTGCCGCGATCCCCTATACTTGTGGGTTATCAAGACTGTTTTCTGGCGCCGTTGCCGGGGAGGCATAGCTCTACTCATAATTTCACCTGGGGAGTACACTCTACCTCTCTCTCTGTTTTTATTTTACTTTATTTTGTTTTGTTTAGTTTACTTTTGTCTAGTTTATTTGTGCTTAGTTTATTTCTGTCTAGTATTATTTTGCTTAGTTTCTTTTTGTTTTGTTTTATTTTTCTCATATACCCAAAAATCCATAAAAATTTGAAAAACCTAAAAATTTAAAAACTGCTGTTATGGGAGAACCCACAACCTACTTGGAGCTTATAGAATATTATAATAATTATAGAGAATCAAGAACGGGTAAAGTTATGAGTGTTGTGGTAGAAAAATTGAATACAATTGCTAAAATCTTGCTTAAACGCCATGATATAAATTGTTGCTCTAAAGAGGACACTAAACATCTGAAATTTCAATGTGGCTTTAGTGAGGAAGTTTTAATTAAGAACTATAATTGGAATAACTATATTCATCTTGGGTTCGAAGAGGTAGAACAATTTGTCATATTTATGGGAGCCTCTGAGATAGAATCCTTCATGGTTAAAAATTATGAAACTTGTGTTGTTTGCAAGGACCTTAAAGATTATGTCTCTTCTATCCTTAATTTTTGCATAGAAAGTTACAGTGATAATCCTTATATCGTTGATTATAAAGAGAGACTCATTAATGCACAAGAATGCACTCACAATTTGCAGGAACCTGTGGAAGAAGAAATTGATGAACCCGAAAGCTCATTGGATGAAAAAGAGGAGGAAATTGATGAACCTGAAAGCTCCTTTGATGAAAAAGAAGAGGAGAGTGATGAACAAAAGGAGGAAGAATGGATTAGCTACCCATGCCAACCTTCTAATGAGAGTAACTCTTTATCTCTTACACTATTTGATTGTCCTCCATGCTTACCGAAAGAGGTTGAATGTTATGTTCCTGTGGATTCTCTTGAAATATTCCCTATGAGTAAAACTTGTGAGAATAATTATGCTACTGTTATCTATGATAATCCATGCTACTTTGATAAATCTTATGATAATGCTTTGTTTGTGCCTGATGTCGAAATGCATGGTACTAAAGAATTTTGCATGGCAAATGTTTATGATAAAGCTCTAGATGATGGTCCTATGTTACTTGATAATATTAGTTGTACTACTAATGAAAATGGGATTGGAGAGTTCTTGACTTTATCTATGAGTCCCATATCTCTTGAGATTGATCAATCATCATGTTATATTATTGATAAAAGTGGGTTCGAAAGTTTTAATCCCACTATTTTTGAGCTTGATAAAAATTATGTGTCTATGGATCATGAAAAGAATGCTTTATGTGATAGTTATATTGTTGAGTTTGTTCATGAAGCTACTGAAAATTATTATGAGAAAGGAAAATATGGTTGTAGAAATTTTCATGGTGCTAAAACACCTCTCTATATGCTTAAAATTTTGAAGTTACTCTTGTTTTATCTTTCTATGCTTGCCACTTTGTTCTTCATGAATTTATTTTTGTACAAGATTCCTATGCATAGGAAGTGGGTTAGACTTAAATGTGTTTTGAATTTGCTTTTTGATGCCCTCTTTTGCTTCAACTCTTATTTCTTGCGAGTGCATCATTAAAACTGCTGAGCCCATCTTAATGGCTATAAAGAAAGAACTTCTTGGGAGATAACCCATGTGTTTATTTTGCTACTGTTTTGTTGAGTTTTGGAAGTTGTTACTACTGTAGCAACCTCTCCTTATCTTTATTTTGTTGCATTGTTGTGCCAAGTGAAGCCTCTAATCGAAGGTTGATACTAGATTTGGATTTCTGCGCAGAAACAGATTTCTATCTATCACGAATCTGAGCTGTTTTCTCTGTAGGTAACTCAGAAAAATATGCCAATTTACGTGCGTGTTCCTCAGATGTGTACGCAACTTTCATTAGTTTTGAGTTTTCTGATTTGAGCAACGGAAGTATCTCTTTAAAATTCGTCTTTACTGGCTGTTCTGTTTTGGCAGATTCTGTCTCTGTTTTTTGCATTGTCTCTTGTGGACTTTAATCAAGGCTTTCTAGACGTGGAGAGCTGTAGCTAATGTTTTATTGAGTTCTTGCAATGTGTCACTACAGGACCAAGGTGGATTCAAAAAAAATTTGAGTACTAACCCCTCTAATGAAGTTTATGAGAAGTTTGGTGTGAAGGAAGTTTTCAAGGGTCAAGAGAGGAGGATGATATATGATCAAGAAGAGTGAAAAGTCTAAGCTTGGGGATGCCCCTGTGGTTCATCCCTACATATTTCAAGAAGACTCAAGCTGTCTAAGCTTGGGGATGCCCAAGGCATCCCCTTCTTCATCAACTTATCGGGTTTCTTCTATTGAAACTATATTTTTATTCGGTCACATCATATGTGCTTTACTTGGAGCGTCTGTGTGCTTTTATTTTTGTTTTTGTTTGAATAAGATGGGATCCTAGCAATCCTTGTTTGGGAGAGAGACACGCTCCGCTTTTTCATATGAACACTTGTTCTTCGTTTTACTTTTAATGTTCAATGATAAAAGTTGGAAGCTACAATACTTATGGTTATTTGGTTGGAAACAGAAAATGCCTCATATTGTCTTGAATAATTTGACACTTGGCAATTGTTTTGAGCTCTCAAGTAGTTCATGATTAAGTTCTTGCACCATGTAGTTTAAACCTATTAGGGGAGAACTACCGTAGAGCTTGTTGAAATTGGTTTGCATGATTGGTCTCTCTTAAGGTCTAGATATTTTCTGGTAAAAGTGTTTGAGCAACAAGGAAGACAGTGTAGAGTATTATAATGCTTGCAATATGTTCTTATGTGAGTTTTGTTGTACCGGTTCATACTTGTGTTTGCTTCAAATAGCCTTGCTAGCCTAAGCTTGTATCGAGAGGGAATACTTCTCATGCATCCAAAATCCTTGAGCCAACCACTATGCCATTTGTGTCCACCATACCTACCTACTACATGGTATTTCTCCGCCATTCCAAAGTAAATTGCTTGAGTGCTACCTTTAAACAATTCAAAATTTATTACCTCTGATTTGTGTCAATGTTTTATAGCTCATGAGGAAGTATGTGGTGTTTATCTTTCAATCTTGTTGGGCAACTTTCACCAATGGACTAGTGGCTTCATCCGCTTATCCAATAATTTTGCAAAAAGAGCTGGCAATGGGATTCCCAGTCCCAAATTAATTAACCAAAATAGACACTCCTCCATGGTATGTGATTGTTGGACGGCACCCGAAGGATTCGGTTAGCCATGGCTTGAGAAAGCAAAGGTGGGGAGGAGTGTCATCATAATAAAACTAAAATAAAAGGGCACTCCTTCATGGTATGAGATTGTTGGCAGGCACCCGAGGATTCGGTTAGCCATGGTTTGTGAAAGAAAGGTTGGAAGGAGTGCCACCCAAAAATAAAATAAAATGAGAGCCGCTCTTTGAAGGTTTGTCTGGCAAGGGGGTTAGAGTGCCCACTACCATTCGTTGACAACAACAAACACCTCTCAAAACTTTACTTTTATGCTCTCTTTATGTTTTCAAAACCAAAGCTCTACACAAATATAGCAATCAATGCTTCCCTCTGCGAAGGGCCTTTCTTTTACTTTATGTTGAGTCAGTTTACCTACTTCCTTCCATCTTAGAAGCAAACACTTGTGTCAACTGTGCATTGATTCTTACATACTTGCTTATTTGCATTCATCATATTACTTTATGTTGACAATTATCCATGAGATATGCATGTTGAAAGTTGAAAGCAACTGCTGAAACTTAAATCTTCCTTTATGTTGCTTCGATGCCTTTACTTTGAATCTATTGCTTTATGAGTTAACTCTTGTGCAAGACTTTTGATACTTGTCTTGAAAGTACTATTCATGAAAAGTCTTGCTATATGTTATCTATTTGCTAACAACTATAAATCATTGCCTTGAGTCACTTCATTCATTTCATATGCTTTGTAATAGTATGATCAAGGTTATGTAAGTAGCATGTCACTACATAAATTATTCTTTTTATCGTTTACCTACTCGAGGACGAGTAGGAACTAAGCTTGGGGATGCTGATATGTCTCCAACGTATCCATAATTTCTGATGTTCCATGCTTGTTTTATGACAATACTTACATGTTTTGCTTGCACTTTATAATATTTTTATGCATTTTCCGGAACTAACCTATTAACAAGATGCCACAGTATCAGTTCCAGTTTTCTGCTGTTTTTTGTTCCAGAAAGGCTGTTCGGGCAATATTCTCGGAATTCGACGAAACGAAGACCCAACATCCTATTTTTTCCGGAAGCATCCAGAACACCGAAGGAGAGTCGGAGGAGAGCCAGGGGGCCACCACACATGTGGGCCGCGCGGGCTACACCCTGGCCGCGCCGGCCTGGTGTGGGGCCACCCTGTCGCCCCTCCTGCGCTGCCTCTTCGCCTATATAAGCCCTTTCGACGTAAAAACTCGATACCAATTGACGAAACTCCAGAAAGACTCCAGGGGCGCCGCCGCCATCGCGAAACTCCAATTCGGGGGACGAAGTCTCTGTTCCGGCACCCTGCCAGGACGGGGAAGTGCCCCCGGAAGCCATCTCCATCGACGCCACCGCCTCCATCATGCTCCGTGAGTAGTTCCCCCATGGACTACAGGTTCTAGCAGTAGCTAGTTGGTACTCTCTATTCCATGTACTTCAATACAATGATCTCATGAGCTGCCTTACATGATTGAGATCCATCTGATGTAATCGGTGTTGTGTTTGTTGGGATCCGATGGATGATACATTATGATTAGTCTATCTATAAAGTTTGTGAAGTTATTGTTGCTGCAATCTTGTTATTGTTAATGCTTGTCACTAGGGCCCGAGTGGCATGATCTTAGATTTAAGCTCTATACTTATTGCTTAGATTGTATCTACAAGTTGTATGCACATGTCACTGTCCGGAACCAAAGGCCCCGAAGTGACAGAAATTGGGACAACCGGAGGGGATGGCGGTGATGTGAGGATCACATGTTTTCACCAAGTGTTAATGCTTTGTTATGGTGCTCTATTAAAAGGAGTACCTTAATATCCAGTAGATTCCCTAGAGGCCCGGCTGCCACCGACTGGTAGGACAAAAGATGTTGTGCAAGTTTCTCATTGCGAGCACGTACGACTATATATGGAAAACATGCCTACATGATTAATGAATTGATGTTCTATCTTAATGCTTTATCAATCCTGTCAATTGCCCAACTGTAATTTGTTCACCCAACACTTGTCACTTATTGGAGAGTTACCACCAGTGTAGATCGCTGGGAACCCCGGTCCATCTCTCATCATCATATACTCGTTCTATATGTCATTGGAAGTAGTATCAACTATTTTCTGGTGACATTGCTCATTTGCTACTGCTGCTGTGTTAATATTACTATTGCTCTCATATTACTGCTACTTTCACATCACCCCTGTTACTAGTGCTTTTC
The DNA here is from genome assembly GCF_022539505.1 of Lolium rigidum. NCBI lineage: Eukaryota > Viridiplantae > Streptophyta > Magnoliopsida > Poales > Poaceae > Lolium > Lolium rigidum. The sequence continues at coordinate 329,216,497 of NC_061514.1, read as the reverse complement.
CAGGTGCAGCTGAATTGACAACTCAGTTGTTAAGACTTATAAGTATTCTTTACCTCCCCTTGCGTCGAATCAATAAATTTGGGTTTTACTTCCCTCGAAG
>NC_061514.1:329203426-329216297 GCF_022539505.1 Lolium rigidum | reverse complement strand
AACCTTTACTGTTTGTGCTGATTTTATTTCTGCTCGCTCGCTATAAGTCATTATGGAGAGATCTTCTCTTCAATTTCTATTTGGGAAATCTACTACTACCGCAACGGTAGTGGATGAGGCGCCAGGTGAGGAAGTAATACCATATAAAATACCTATGAAAATTATTGAACGTGTTATGGATAACCGCTATGAAGGGGATGGAACTGTCCATCCCGGTGATCATTTACTCGTTTTTGCATGAATTATGCGGGTTATTCAAATGTGCAGGTATTGCTATGAATGAAGTTAGAAAGAAACTATTCTCTATATCGCTGTCCGGTAAAGCGGCGCATTGGTATAAATTGTCTGAAGAATGGTGATTCTCTTGATTGGGAGGACATTGTGCCTTTATTTTATTCCAAATTTTATCCTCCAAGTGAAATTCACAAAGATCGGAACCGCATATATAATTTCTGGCCTCATGATGGAGAGAGTATTGCCCAAGCTTGGGGAGATTGAAGTCTTTAATGCTCAAATGCCCCATTCATGAGCTTCCCGGTAATGTTATTATTGATAATTTCTATGCAAGACTTTCTTTTCAAGACAAGACCTTGCCGGATACTTCTTGTTCTGGATCATTTACGCGCAACAAAGAAGAGTTTAAAAGGGACCTTCTTGATCGGATCCAAGAAAATACCGAAGGTTGGGAGAACGACAAGGATAGAGAATCGGTATAATTTATGATTATAAATGCATTGAAGCTTTTATGGATACTGATAAATTTCGTAATATGAGTGCTACATATGGTCTTGATTCTCAAGTTGCTGCAAATCTTTATAAAGCTTTTGCCTCTCATTATGAACTGCCTAAGAAGAATTTTGACAAGTATCATGAACCGTATAAAGATAAAATTGATTCATCTATTAATAAATGTGTTGTAGTTGAAACTGCTGATCATGTTATTCCTGAAGCTTATATTGAAAAAACTCCTTTTCCTGCTAAAATGAAGGAGTACTCGTTATAAATAGTGCAGTTCATAAAAGTGAAAAGAAACCTATAGAACCCGAAGAACAAATAAAAGTTGAACTCTCGCTGTTGCAATAGTTAAAGATCTTGTGACCGAAAATGTGGAGGATGGTCATATTATTTTCTCGTGAAGATGCTTCTAATATTGTTTCACATCCTAATAAACCCAAACAAGCTAGTGTTCCTATGCTATCCGTTAGAATTGGTGATCATTGCTATTATGGTTTATGTGATATTGGTGCAAGTGTTAGTGCTATACCTTATGAGCTTTACACGGAGATTATGCACGAAATTGATTCTTGTGAACTTGAAGATATTGATGTGGTTATTCAGCTGGCTAATAGAGAAACTATTTCTCCAATTGGTATTGTTCGAGATGTGGAAGTTCTATGTGGTAAGATTAAATATCCCGTTGACTTTTTGGTACTTGGTTCTGCTGCTAGTGATTATTGTCCTATCATTTTTGGTAGACCTTTTCTAAATACTTGTGGAGCTATTATAGATTGCAAGAAAGAGAAAATTTTGACTAAATTTGCTGGTGAATCTTATGAGTTTAACTTCTCTAAATTTACCAAAACTCCTTATAAAGCTGATTTGCCTAGTAATGATTTTAAAATGGAGCAAATGTGCATCTATTGTTCTTGTTCCTAATAATCCTTTGCAGCAACATTTGGAGAATAGCGAGTGTGAAGTTTTTAGGAAAGAAAGAGATGAGCTTGAGGAGATTTTTCTTCGCCAACCTATTCTCAAGCATGATTTACCGATGGAAGATTTGGGTACAACACCGCCACCAAAAGAAGATCCTGTTTTTTATTTAAAGCCTTTGCCTCGATAATCTTAAATATGCTCATATTGATGATAAGAAAATATATCCTGTTATTATTAGTTCTAAGCTTACGTAGTTTGAAGAAGAAAGATTATTGCAAATATTGAAGAAACACCGAGGTGCTATTGGCTATACTCTTGATGACTTGAAGGGGATTTCTCCCTCTATTTGCCAACACGCCATTAATATGGAAGATGATGCGAAGCCTCGTTGTTGAACCTCGCCGTCGTCTAATTCCTAAGATGAAGGATGTGGTAAGAAATGAGGTATTACGACTTCTTGAAGCTGGTATTATATATCCTATTGCTGATAGTAGATGGGTTAGTCCCGTGCATTGCGTTCCTAAGAAAGGAGGAATGACTCGTTGTGCCTAATGATAATGATGAGCTCATACCTCAAAGAGTAGTTGTAGGGTATAGAATGTGCATTGATTATCGAAAAGTTAATAAGGTTACTAAAAAAGATCATTACCCTTTACCATTTATTGATCAAATGCTAGAAAGGTTATCTAAAAATACTCATTTTTGCTTTCTTGATGGTTATTCTGGGTTTTCGCAAATTGTTGTTAAAACTAAAGATCAAGAGAAAACCACTTTTACTTGTCCCTATGGAACTTATGCTTATAGGCGTATGCCTTTTGGTTTATGTAATGCTCCTGCTACTTTTCAAAGATGCATGTCCGCTATTTTTCATGGCTTTTGTGAGAGTATTGTGGAAGTATTCATGGATGATTTTTCTGTCTACGGGAATTCTTTTGATAGTTGCTTGCGAAACCTTGATAAAGTTTTGCAGAGATGTGAAGAAACTAACCTTGTTCTTAATTGGGAGAAATGCCACGTTATGGTTAATGAAGGAATTGTATTGGGACATAAAATTTCTGAGAGAGGTATTGAAGTTGATAGAGCTAAAGTTGAAGCCATTGAGAAGATGCCCTATCCAAGGGATGTTAAAGGTATTCGTAGTGTTCTCCGTTCTGGCACTCCGCCGGGACGGGGAATTGGAGGAGATCATCGCCATCATCACCGCCAACGCCTCTCCATCGACCAGCCATGTTTCCCCCATCCATGTGTGAGTAATTCCCCCGCTGTAGGCCGAAGGTGATGGTAGGGATTGGATGAGATTGGTCATGTAATAGCATAAGATTGTTAGGGCATAGTGCCTAGTGTCCGTAATTGGTACTTTGATGATATTGTTGCAACTTGTTATGCTTAATGCTTATCACTAGGGCCCGAGTGCCATGATCTCAGATCTGAACAAGTTATTGTTTCATCATGATATTGATTGTTTATGGTCTTACCTGCAAGTTGTATACACATGTCGCTGTCCGGAACCAATGGCCCCGAAGTGACAGAAATCGAGACAACCGGAGGGAATGGTAGTGATGTGAGGATCACATGTGTTCACGGAGTGTTAATGCTTTGCTCCGGTACTCTATTAAAAGGAGTACCTTAATATCCGATAGTTTCCTAGAGGCCCGGCTGCCACCGGCTGGTAGGACAAAAGATGTTGTGCAAGTTTCTCATTGCGAGCACGTACGACTATAATTGGAACACATGCCTATTGATTGCTTTGTACTTGGACACCGTTTTATTATTATCTGCAAATGCCCTGCTATGATTGTTACATGATTTTCTCTCATCCATGCAACGCCCGTCATCCATCCCCGTGCCTACAGTATTTTAATCCTGCTGTTTACTAAAATCACTACTGCTGTCTTTTTTACTCTGCTGCTGTTATTTTACTACTGCTACTGCTATAAAACTGTTACTACTGATAAACTCTTGCGAGCACTGGTCTTATCCACCGGCCTGGCCGTGTAACAAGAGCAAAATCTATGGACGTACGTGGCAAGGCCGATCCTTGTGATCGGCCCCAAAAAATAAAAAGGGATAATCTTGTCTCAAGCATGTCACGTAGTTATAGTAAAGCAAGACCAAGATGTAAACCTTCATTGAGCAATACAATCAAAATGGGGGCCGATTCCAACAATCGGCCCATATCGTCCTCGCCATACGTTTTGCCTCGTGTTCGGTGTCGATCTAACAGGTGACGGAAAGCTAGGGTCCGGGTTTATATCGGCCGATGAACCGGAAGAAGTCAACATTGGTCCCGACGGAGCCGATGTTCAAGTACGAGGCCTTGGTTAACTACGCAGCCGATATCTGCAGCTACCGACAGATTCGGCTCGGGGGGCACCTAATCAGATGAACATGTGCGATGAACATGTGCGATACATGGGCAGTGAAATATTGGGAGCCGATAGAGAAATCGGCCAGTAAAAAAATGTACAGCCGATGCACAGACATCGACTTTAGAACTAAGAAACAAAGCCGATGCACAGCCATCGACTCTAGTACAAATTACACAGGGAGACTCTACTGAAGGAACATTTCGAGGGCATGGAGGGCATCAGCACGAACACGATCCACCTCTGCGATCTCGACCTCATCATCTTCGTCTTTGCCTGCTACCAGCTGCGTGTTCAAGGCGCGGATTTCGGCCAAGTCGGTCTTCAGTTCAGCTTTGAGGCCTTCTGCTTCCTCGAGGAAGTGAACGATGAGAGCTTCCTTAGCTTCAATGAGCTGTTTTGTTGCCCGAACCTTCTCTTCGAGGACCTCCAACTCTTTGCGCAAGGTCGCCAGTTCAGCAGTGCTGTCAGATGTGTCAGTTTTGGCGTCCAAGGCAGCCCTTTTTTTCTCATTAAGCCGTTGGCATTTGTCTGCAATATCGGCTTTCAACGGAAGCTGAGCGTGGCGCATGTAGATTCTCTGACGAGCCGATGCCACTCTTGACCTGTAGGCAGACAGAGTTACGACTGGCCAAAGTTTCACCTGCAGGGTCACCGGAAGATGAGGCTGGATATCCTCCAGAATGCTCGTCACTGCTTCGGAGTCTTCAACCAATGTCTCGATGGAAGAGGAGAGCAGGGCCTTGAGATGCTGGAGTTGACCATGTGTAGTGCTGGGTCCTGGCTCTTCGCTCGTTTTAGCAATAGCCGGCTCGATAGATTCGGGGTTAAATGTTAGCAGGCTTGAAAGGTCATAACCCTGACAGGCAACAAGGAAACGTCAGGAGGCAGCAAGGGAGTAAGGTAGAGCTAAATGGGAGGATCGTACCTCTCCTAAGACCAGAGGAACAGCCGATGAAGAGGTGATCGGCTCTGGTGTTTCTGCTGTCGGTTTGGCCAAGTTGGCCACCTTCTCAACTACACTCGTAGAAGTTGCTAGGTCCAGAGTGGCGGATGGCATGGGTACCTCCTCGACTTCCCCACCGGAGGTGTCATCGACTTGCAAAGGGAGAGGTGAGCCGATAAGAACGACAAGGGGTTAGCATGCAAAATGAGCCGAGGAGAGGATGGAGTTACGTTTGATATCTCCTGGTTTGATGGAGAGGCTTGCGGTTCCTTGCGAGCTCTCTTGATGCATCGGCTCTTTGTGCGTAGGCTGCCCTGCCCCGCTTTGATGGGAGTTTGGGGAACGGCAGGTTCAGGGGCTGACCTTTTCTTGGAAGCCGACGGTGGCAAGTCTGGCTGGCTCTGCCTGGTGGTTTTCTCAGAATTGCCCGAGCTCGAGTCCCTTCGACTGGACTGTGTGTCCTCTCTAGAGTTTTCTTCAGGGGAGGTTTGTAGAAGAAATACAAGTATGCTTGCGAAGCCTAGAAGGATGAATGAAATCAGCCAAAGCATGGGCGAAACTTACGTGCGAGCCTTCTTCAGCTGGAGTAGGGCTTTGGCACTTCAGAGTCTTCCTGGCAGCTACTTTCCTCACCGCTGTTCTCGCCTTGACTGAGGCTCGGGGGGCAGCTGACCTAGTAGACACTCTGCTTTTTGAAGCCGATTTAGGTGTCATCGGCTGGCTCTGCATCACAACCTTCTTCAAAGGTGGTGAGTTTTTGCAGAAGAGGACCACCGGAGCTGTTGGGAGGAATCTGAAAGGGGAGCCGTCATCATCTACAGGGTCAGGACCGTCCTGTTGCTGCAAGAAGACAGAGCAAGGTTATAAAGGGAATTCTATTTGCCTCGCATGAAATCAGATGGGCAGGACTCTCGGTAGAACGAGGGCCAAGGCAGAGAGAATTTGGAAGGGAAGGATGTGGCGATGAGAATGTCTGATACCTAGAAATTAATGATGGAACGAAGCATTAATTCAGATGTTTGTTGTTAATTCTAGCACCATGTTCGGACAGCGAGGAGCGGTTAAGGATTACCTTCGGGCCGGAGACCATAGCGTTGGCGTTGGATGATTCCGCCATTGGGTCCGTTGCGGGTGCGAGCCTGCGCGATCGAGATCTGAGGTTCGTGTGGCTGTGAGTTGGATCTGTTCGAGCGGCGATTTGGGGATCTGAGTGTTGCTCTTTCGGATAAGTCGCAGGTTACCGTTTGAATAGGCAACAGAGCTGGCCTTGCTCGCGTTTTATGGCAAGGGCCGATGCGCTGCCATCGGCTCTTGGTGTGTTGACTTACTTTGACAATCGGCAAAACTGGTAAAAGGACAGAATCGGCTTAGAGATGTTTTCTTCATTAATAAAAGTGCTTTTACAGAGAAGAGCCGATTGCTCAAGGAAGAAAGAACAAAAGCCGATTACTACTACTAGTCCCATGCTAGTAGTCCCTAATCTAAGGACCGTTGCTGCCCTCGTCGTCGTCATCGCTGCCGCCGGCGCAGCTGCTGGTAGGCTCCTCGTCGCTGCTCCCGTAGCCTTCTGCGGGAGCCTCGTCTTCCTCGTCGTCGTCGTCGCTGTCGTTGTCCCACCAGGCGCGGAAGCGCTTTGCCGGCGGATATTCGTCGGAGGAGGTGTCATCCTCCTCTTCCTCCTCCTCGTCGGAGGAGGTGAAGTCGTCCCGAGAGAAGCGGTCGTCCTCGCTCTCCGCCTCCTCCTCCCCGTCGACGAGGAATTGGAGGTCGTCCTCTCCGTCGGTCAAGGACTTTTCATCCTCGGACCAGACGGAGGAATCGTGGTCCTCCTTGTCCCACGTCGTTGGGGCGAGGATGTCGTGCGCCGCCAACGAGCCCCACTCTGGCGTCGGCTCAGGAAAGGGAGACGATACGTAGGAGAGACCTGATGTGGCCGAGGAGGAGGAGGAGGAAGAAGACATGGCTACAGAAGAAGGGGGTTTTTTTTTGCCGATGGCTAGTACGGAGCAAGAGGATGAAGAGGCGAACTGTTCGATGCAGTTAAATAAGGGGATATGGGGGAGTTAATGTTGCAGCAGTTTCCGAGGAAGTGATGTTAAAGCTGTCAAATCTTGCAGAGAAGTTGAGAAGGCAAGGCATCATGATGAAGGATACTGCGACGGTCCTGCTCTGCCAACGACATGACCCGACGAAGAAAAGCAGAGTGATTTTGGAATTATCATTTCCAAAACCAGGGAGGCATGTGTTATCACCTTAATTTGACCGGATCAGAGGTGGGCCGCGATTAAGATGGGCTTGAAGAATATACGCGGAAGACATACATGAATCGGCCTTGTATACAAAGTTTGGGCTAGTTTGCCCGTGTATCTGTAAATATAGTAGGATACGTGTCGGTTATATAGAATTTGGCTCGTGCACGGTTGGGATTATTCCCACGTTAGAAAGTCTACTGAATATAAATATGTATCTAGGGTTATTGAGAAAAACAACAATCACGTTCATCACAAACCAATCTAGGCGCATCGCCAACCCCTTGTTTCGAGGGTTTCTTCCGGGTAAGCATCATGCTGCCTAGATCGCTTCTTGCGATCTAGGCAGTATACGTTTATTCATTGTTCATGCGTTGCTCGTGCTGAAGCCTTGTTGATGGCGAGCAGCGTAGTTATCATATATGTGTTAGGGTTAGCATTGTTTCATCGTGTCACATTCTTTCGTCCATGCAACCCTTAGACGTCTAGCCGCCCTTACACCTATCTTAGGCGTAAGGGCGGCACCTCGCTTGATCATTATTTAGCAGATCCGATCCGTTATGATTGCTCCCTGTTCTTCAAGGATTAGTTTAATATCTGCATAGTTAGGCCTTGCAAACGGGTTGAAGGATCCAGTAGCACGTAGGGTGTAGTTTGCTAGCCTTAGATAAGATGTTCCGGGGATCAACTTCGTGTTGGTTTTTAGGCCTTGTCTAGGGTAGGTTTATTATCATCGTGCGTGGCTGCCATGCTCAATCACGCGTAGTATGTTCCGATTATGTGGTGAAAACCCTAAATCGTCGTAGGTCGTTTTAGCTTCATATTGATCAAGCAGGACCACCATGTTATCGTAGACCTCATACGAACCATGGGTGGATCGGCTCCTTGAGCCGATTCACAGGACAACCTGAGAGCCGATCGAGGCTCGTATTTAATGTTTACGTGTATGTCATGCAGGAAACTAAGCGAAGCAAATCCATCACCTTCCCGACCAGGTATAGGTCGGGTGGCACGCCCTTGCACCAGCATCGGACGTGCGTGCCGAGACTTTGCGGGCCGTCGCTCGAGGGACCAGGGCCAGCCGCAGCTCTGGGAGCCTCCCGGCTCTACTGTGTTGCCCGTCGTTGCTCGCCGGTGGGTTTCTGACCGCAACACATTTATTATCCTACCCACATATTTCATCGGAATCAACTTGAAGCTTTGAATAATTAAGGTCTACCATTTCCACTAAATCAGAATAACACATTGACACTCCATAAACGCATGAACTATCCAATGGTCACGCTTCACCTAGAAGCATCGCGAAACGACTTGGACACGGTGCCGGTTGCGCTGAACAACGGCCTTGCATGGTTGGGGTGCGAGACGGCAACTACGTCGACCTTGACGCCATTGCCAGACGGCGTATAAAGAACGTGACTAAGATGCTCTAATTAGACAAAAATACTATTCGCAACAAAAAAAAACATGTGCCCACACGTAGGATTACCATATTGCTGCAACGTACTGGTTCATCGGGTGTCACATGGGTGAAGTAGGAATCGGACGTCATCCGACGTCAGTGGCTAGGGTGTCAAATGGGATCTCACGTAAGTCCCATTTGTAGTGCATTTTACTTTTTATTGTGTAAATTTTGAGAATAGAATTTAAACTAGAAAATATAAAATACATTATAAGTAAAATCCCACCGGGATCCCACCTTGACACCATATTCGTGGCACGTTCCAACAAATGGGTGTGTGCTGAACTGCTGAAACTAGGGTGATCCCAGGTAGAGTTAGCCGTGAGAACTCATATTTTTTGTTTCAGGAAAGGTCGACCCACCAGTTGATTGATTGACTGACTGATTCGTTCCTCTGGGGATGCTAACCATGCCTTCACGAACAAACCACGCGCTAGCCGTGTGGGTGTCAAGATTTCACGCGTCCCGTTCAGCCGGGAGGGGAATCCAACCGCTGTTGTTCGGTGATGGAGCCTAGATTAGCTACCCGATGACGACATAACCAAGATGGTCCATCTCATCTTTCTCTGTCTCTGGTTCATTCTACAGGGGGAAAGGTGGCTATCTGTCGCTGTTAATTTACTGGATGGATCATCGATCGGTATATATCTTTCGTGGTTCTTATTGTGTATCGCCCATAGTGGAAAGGATCAAATTGCTGGCCACGCACGGGCTGCACATCCCATCCGTGAACGTAATTAGCAAGACGAATGGCCGGCCTGACCCCTTTCTGTCATTTTCTTGGGGAAATTAAAGAAGGCCTGTATTGAAGTTCCGTTTTGTAAAATCTTGGATAAACATGCATTGTCCAAGGTTGCTTCTGTATCAGTAAGTTGAAGGATGAGTTAGATCTGACCCCACTAACGAAGAGGCATGGGAATATTTGATCGTCCATTTAGTTTGGAAGCGGGGGACACTTACTTGTCCGCATGCTCTTCCCATTTTTATTTACTAGGATCTTATTCTTAATTTAATCAAAGTCAAACATTGTGAAGTCAATATAGAAAAAAATATCAAAGTTCATAATACAAAATACATACAGTTCTAAAATATATTTTATGACAATCTCAATACTATAAATTTTACATTGTGGATATTGATATGTTTTTCTCATTATTTAACCAAATTCAATAAAGCTTAACTTTAGACTAGTCACAATGCATAGTATTAATTTTTTGAAACGGAAACAAAATCTTTGCCTCATTCATTAATTAAGAAGATAGTGCACAATTTTTAGGAGAAAACCGTACGAAAACTTACAACAACAAGATCAAGCCCACACAAGCAGCACACCTACAGAGACCCGAACAAAAGAGCCACACCATCTCTAGCCAACAGAAGAGACCACAAAGCAACAAGAATGAACACTCCAAACACGACACTCCAACACCACACCGACAAAGATAGGCTATGACAAAGGGGTCACCCGTCAATCAACTGCGGATCCAGGGTAGGCTGCAATCAAGGTGGCAAGAAAATCGCAAACCTCTCTGGCGACGATAGCACCACTAGGAACCACATGCTTGCCGGACTCAGGCGATAGGGAGACTGCGGCACCAATAACATCAATCTTCTCAAAACCAAGATCGGGCGTGGTTTGCAGCATCGGAGCCACGATCTCATCTATACCCTCGCTCTCAGAGGCCGCCGACACAACATGCAGCGGCGACTGGCAGGGACTGCCACGAGGAGAGAAACAACTGTAGATATCCTCCTCCTCAACCATAGATGACATCTGCTCAACGGAGCCAAGAGGAAGCGGAGCCTGGATGGTGGTGAGTTCCTTCCCACCAGGAGAATATGCCTCAGTTCGCTCCAAGGAATCACCAACATGTGCCAACAACAGCTTGAGCCTTGCCACCTCCTCACGAAGGGGGCGAGACGCCTCCTCGACCAACTGAGTGAGCTCCATGCGCAACAAGGAAAACTAGCACTGGAAGCGAGAGGCCAAACTGGTGTTGACATTGCACTCCTCACAGCACCTAGGAGAGGGTCTTGGGTGCGATGATACAGGCGACGACGAGCGGCACACGACCTCAGCCCAACTCCGAGACATCGAGGGACGACAAGGCTGAGCGGACGGAGAACGGCTCCGCTGGCAAGGAGAACACGCATCAGAAGGACGAGCACGAGAGTCTGGGGAGCGAGAACGAGCGGCTGGAAATCGTGCACAACATAAACGCTCGCGGTGACCAGGACGATGACAGCGGATGCATCTGAAGAGCTCACGGCATGTGTTGACGTGGTGGTCACGCCCGAGGCACCGGAAGCATCTCCCACGAGCCCAACGCTTGAAGGCGAGACTACGTTCAAGGTCATCCTTCTGAAGCAACAACGATGGCTCGTGGACGGGACGGCCGCCCCGACCCACCTGTACCCAGCCTTCCTCGTCCCCAAGAGCGACGTCAGCAGCAGAGAGGCTGCCGCAGGGCTCCGCAGGAGCCTCCTCCACATGGGGCACATCAATGGTGTCACGAACTGAGCCGGAAACAACGTCTTTGGAGGAGGCCAACGGCAAATATGGAGACAACTTTTCATCGTCGACATCCTCATCGAAGCCCAAGGAATCCTGAAGCAAGCTCGGGGCCGACAGCACATCTTCACCAGGAACCTTGTCATGGACACCCGATGCAACCGGCGGCAACGACAAGGACCCAAGCTCCTCGATCAACACGGCAGGGTCGTAGAGAAACCCATCGAGACAGCGAGGTCCGGTTGGAGGAGCAGTTGGCGCTATAGAGTTGGAATTGGATGCCTGCATGTCCATGGACTGGCACGGCGTGGGACACTCGAGCAGGACCTCCACAAACTGGCGATCCGTGAGGGAGCATTGTAGCTGTTCCGTAGGGATCAACGCTTTAAGAGGAGCTGCCACCAACCCTTCGAGAAGCGTTGTCGGCTGTCCATCAGTAGGTGTGAGGCAGCAGCCCACCGGAAGCAGCGAACGCGACGGAGTGATACGTCTCAAACGTATCTATAATTTTTGATACTCCATGCTTGTTTTACACCAATTCATATATGTTTTGCCCATACTTCGTTGCACTTTTACATGATTTTTGGCACTAACCTATTAACAAGATGCCATAGTGTGAGTTCCCTATTTTCTGTTGTTTTTGTATTATAGAAAAGTTGTACATGAAATATTCTCGGAATTGAACGAAACAAAAGCCGAACTCAATATTTTACCGTAATGAAGACAAAGTCCAGAGGGGAGTCAAAGAGGGGCAGCAGGGCGGCCACACCTGCCCTAGGCGCGGCATGGCCCTCGCCCGCGCCTAGGGGTGGTGTGGGCCACCCTTGCCTCGACCGACATCACCACTCCGCCTATTTAATCACGATCTCGGGAAAACTCTGAGTACCCAAGCCTCCATCCACGAAAAGTTTCGTCACGGCTGCCATCGCAGAACCCATCTCGGGGGGTTCTGAAGCTCTTCTCGGCACCCTGCCGGAGAGGGAAATCATCGCCGGAGGCATCTACATCGCCATGCCTGTCTCTGAAGTGATGCGTGAGTAGTTCATCCCTGGACTATGGGTCCATAGCATTAGCTAGATGGTTGTCTTCTCCAATTTGTGCCTCATGTTTAGATCTTGTGAGCTGCCCTACATGATCAAGATTATCTTTATGTAATCCTACATGTTGTGTTGCTGGGATCCGATGAATATTATATACTATGTTGAGATCGATTATATATTCATGTCATATGTTATTTGTGATCTTGCATGCGCTCAGTTGCTAGTAGATACTCTGGCCAAGCAGATGCTTGTGACTGCAAGAGGGAGTATTTATGCTCGATAGTAGGTTGATACCTTTAGTTTTCTGAAAGAGTGACAATAACTTCTAAGATTGGAGATGTGCTGTTGCAACTAGGGAGAAAATAATAATGTTTTATCCAAGGTTATTCTATTGTTTACTTTACACACATTGCTTAATGCGATAATCTGCTGCTTGCAACTTAATACTGAAAAGGGTTTGGACGATAATCGGAAGGTCGATTATTAGTCATAGACGCAGTTGGATTACGGTCTATGTATTATATTGTAACGCCCAACCAAATCTCATAGTAATCATCTTATCATGTATGGTCGATATTCTATGAATTTCCCAGCTGTAATTTGTTCACCCAACATGCTATTTATCTTTATGGAGAGACACCTC
>NC_061514.1:329162459-329203326 GCF_022539505.1 Lolium rigidum | reverse complement strand
AGACATACCGGTAGACGCGGGTCTATAATTGGGAGAAACATGTTTCCTTTTAATTTTACCACAAAAGACATACCGGTAGACGCGGGTCTATAATTGGGAGAAACAATATAGAAGAATTTTTCAATCATGTTAGTACCGTTGAAGATTTTGAAGATAGACACTTGGTAGAACTTGCTCCTACTTATGAAATTGCTGCTGCTGCTTTAGTTCGCATGTTGGAGACTAAATTTGTTAATCTCAATCCTATCATCCAACACATGTTTCTTACACTCGGTGATATGGAAGAGGGGGAAAAGAAAGATTTTGTTTTAGAAACCCTTCTTAGAGAATTTGGTGGTCTAGCAAGAGAGGCTAGAAAGGTCTTTGCTAAATTTAATATGCTTGGTTCTCATACTAATTTTGTTGGTCTCCTTGAAAAGATGGACATGGATAGAATAAGGTACACTAATAATATTAATGATGGTGGGGAGATCAAAGCACCAATACCATGTAAACTCCTAGCTATGAATGATGCACTAGAAAATAACTATGCTTGGCTTGTTCCCGAAAATTTGTTCGATGAGAGTAGCAAGCCCAAGACTAATGAAAAGGGAGACGCTGAAACTTATGTATCCAATATACTATGCATGGTTGAGAAAACTCCAAACCCCGCTGTAGATGCACCACCCTTTGATAACACTTGATATACACTTTCTGCGCCTAGCTGAAAGGCGTTAAAGAAAAGCGCTTATGGGAGACAACCCATGTTTCTACTATAGTATTTTTGTTTTATATTTGAGTCTTGGAAGTTGTTTACTACTGTAGCAACCTCTTCTTATCTTAGTTTTGAGTTTTGTTGTGCCAAGTAAAGTCTTTGATAGTAAAGTAAGTACTAGATTTGGATTACTCGCGCAGTTTCAGATTTCTTTGTCGTCACGAATTTCGACCTGCCTCCCTCGTAGGTAGCTCAGAAAATTAACCCAATTTACGTGCATGATCCTCAGATATGTACGCAACTTTCATTAAATTTGGGCATTTTCATTTGAGCAAGTCTCGGTGCCTCGATAAAATCCATCTTTACTGGATCTGTTCGTTTTGACAGTATTCTCGCCTTTTATTTCGCATTGCCTCTTTTGCTATGTTGGATGAATTTCTTTGATCCATTAATGTCCAAGTAGCTTTATGCAATGTCTAGAAGTGTTAAGAATGATTGTGTCACCTCCGAACATGTTAATTTTTATTGTGCACTAACCCTCTAATGAGTTGTTTCGAGTTTGGTGTGGAGGAAGTTTTCAAGGATCAAGAGAGGAGTATGATACAATATGATCAAGGAGAGTGAAAGCTCTAAGCTTGGGGATGCCCCGGTGGTTCACCCCTGCATATTCTAAGAAGACTCAAGCGTCTAAGCTTGGGGATGCCCAAGGCATCCCCTTCTTCATCGTCAACATTATCAGGTTCCTCCCCTGAAACTATATTTTTATTCGGCCACATCTTATGTACTTTGCTTGGAGCGTCGGTTTGTTTTTGTTTTTGTTTTTGTTTGAATAAATGGATCCTAGCATTCACTTTGTGGGAGAGAGACACGCTCCGCTGTAGCATATGGACAAGTATGTCCTTAGGCTTTACTCATAGTATTCATGGCGAAGTTTCTTCTTCGTTAAATTGTTATATGGTTGGAATTGGAAAATGCTACGTGTAGTAATTCTAAAATGTCTTGGATAATTTGATACTTGGCAATTTTTGTGCTCATGTTTAAGCTCTTGCATCATATACTTTGCACCCATTAATGAAGAAACACATAGAGCTTGCTAATTTGATTTGCATATTTGGTTTCTCTAGAGTCTAGATAATATCTAGTATTGAGTTTTGAACAACAAGGAAGACGTGTAGAGTCTTATAATGTTTACATGTCTTTTATGTGAGTTTTGCTGCACCGTTCATCCTTGTGTTTGTTTCAAATAACCTTGCTAGCCTAAACCTTGTATCGAGAGGGAATACTTCTCATGCATCCAAAATCCTTGAGCCAACCACTATGCCATTTGTGTCCACCATACCTACCTACTACATGGTATTTATCCGCCATTCCAAAGTAAATTGCTTGAGTGCTACCTTTAAAATTCCATCATTCACCTTTGCAATATATAGCTCATGGGACAAATAGCTTAAAAACTATTGTGGTATTGAATATGTACTTATGCACTTTATCTCTTATTAAGTTGCTTGTTGTGCGATAATCATGTTTCTGGGGACGCCATCAACTATTCTTTGTTGAATATCATGTTAGTTGCTATGCATGTCCGTCTTGTCTGAAGTAAGAGAGATCTACCACCTTAATGGTTGGAGCATGCATATTGTTAGAGAAGAACATTGGGCCGCTAACTAAAGCCATGATTCATGGTGGAAGTTTCAGTTTTGGACATATATCCTCAATCTCATATGAGAATAATAATTGTTGCCACATGCTTATGCATTAAAGAGGATTCCATTATATGTTGTCCATGTTGTCCCGGTATGGATGTCTAAGTTGAGAATAATCAAAAGCGAGAAATCCAAAATGTGAGCTTTCTCCTTAGACCTTTGTACATGCGGCATGGAGGTACCCCATTGTGACACTTGGTTAAAACATGTGTATTGCGATGATCCGGTAGTCCAAGCTAATTAGGACAAGGTGCGGGCACTATTAGTATACTATGCATGAGGCTTGCAACTTGTAAGATATAATTTACATAACTCATATGCTTTATTACTACCGTTGACAAAATTGTTTCATGTTTTCAAAATAAAAGCTCTAGCACAAATATAGCAATCGATGCTTTCCTCTTTGAAGGACCATTCTTTTTACTTTTATGTTGAGTCAGTTCACCTATTTCTCTCCACCTCAAGAAGCAAACACTTGTGTGAACTGTGCATTGATTCCTACATATATACTTGCATATTGCATTTGTTATATTACTCTATGTTGACAATTATCCATGAGATATACATGTTACAAGTTGAAAGCAACCGCTGAAACTTAATCTTCCTTTGTGTTGCTTCAATACCTTTACTTTGATTTATTGCTTTATGAGTTAACTCTTATGCAAGACTTATTGATGCTTGTCTTGAAGTACTATTCATGAAAAGTCTTTGCTTTATGATTCACTTGTTTACTCATGTCATTACCATTGTTTTGATCGCTGCATTCATTACATATGTTTACAAATAGTGTGATCAAGGTTATGATGGCATGTCACTTCAGAAATTATCTTTGTTATCGTTTTACCTGCTCGGGACGAGCATAACTAAGCTTGGGGATGCTGATACGTCTCCGACGTATCGATAATTTCTTATGTTCCATGCCACATTATTGATGATATCTACATCTTTTATGCACACTTTATGTCATATTCGTGCATTTTCTGGAACTAACCTATTAACAAGATGCCGAAGAGCCGCTTCTTGTTTTCTGCTGTTTTTGGTTTCGAAATCCTAGTAACGAAATATTCTGGAATTGGACGAAATCAACGCCCAGGGTCCTATTTTGCCATGAAGCTTCCAGAAGACCGAAGAGGAGTCGAAGTGGGGCCACGAGGCGCCGCCACCATAGGGCGGCGCGGCCCAGGCCCTGGCCGCGCCGACCTATGGTGTGGGGCCCTCGTGTGGCTCCCCACGTTGCCCTTCCGCCTACTTAAAGCCTCCGTCGCGAAACCCCCCAGTACCGAGAGCCACGATACGGAAAACCTTCCAGAGACGCCGCCGCCGCCAATCCCATCTCGGGGGTTCCGGAGATCTCCTCCGGCACCCTGCCGGAGAGGGGATTCATCTCCCGGAGGACTCTTCACCGCCATGGTCGCCTCCGGAGTGATGAGTGAGTAGTTCACCCCTGGACTATGGGTCCATAGCAGTAGCTAGATGGTTGTCTTCTCCTCATTGTGCTTCATTGTTGGATCTTGTGAGCTGCCTAACATGATCAAGATCATCTATCCGTAATACTATATGTTGTGTTTGTCGGGATCCGATGGATAGAGAATACTATGTTATGTTAATTATCAAGTTATTACCTATGTGTTGTTTATGATCTTGCATGCTCTCCGTTATTAGTAGAGGCTCGGCCAAGTTTTTGCTCTTAA
Source organism: Lolium rigidum (assembly GCF_022539505.1). Taxonomy (NCBI): domain Eukaryota; kingdom Viridiplantae; phylum Streptophyta; class Magnoliopsida; order Poales; family Poaceae; genus Lolium; species Lolium rigidum. The sequence goes on along the minus strand of NC_061514.1, from coordinate 329,199,238 downwards.
CTCCAAGAGGGAGTATTTATGCTCGATAGTGGGTTCATGCCTCCATTGATACCGGGACGGTGACAGAAAGTTCTAAGGTTGTGTTGTGCTATTGCCACTAGGGATAAAACATTGATGCTATGTCTAAGGATGTAGTTGTTGATTACATTACGCACCATACTTAATGCAATTGTCCGTTGTTCCGCAACTTAATATCGGAAGGGGTTCGGATGATAACCTCGAAGGTGGACTTTTTAGGCATAGATGCAGCTGGATGGCGGTCTATGTACTTTGTCGTAATGCCCAATTAAATCTCACTATACTTATCATGACATGTATGTGCATTGTTATGCCCTCTCTATTTGTCAATTGCCCGACCGTAATTTGTTCACCCAACATGCTTTTATCTTATGGGAGAGACACCTCTAGTGAACTGTGGACCCCGGTCCATTCTTTTATACTGAAATACAAATCTGCTCGCAATACTTGTTCTTTACTCGTTTTCTGCAAACAATCATCTTCCACACAATACGGTTAACCCTTTGTTACAGAGCAAGTCGGTGAGATTGACAACCTCACTCGTTTCGTTGGGGCAAAGTACTTTGGTTGTGTTGTGCAGGTTCCACGTTGGCGCCGGAATCTCAGGTGTTGCGCCGCACTACATCCCGCCGCCATCAACCTTCAACGTGCTTCTTGGCTCCTCCTGGTTCGATAAACCTTGGTTCTTTCTGAGGGAAAACTTGCTGCTGTGCGCATCATACCTTCCTCTTGGGGTTCCCAACGAACGTGTGAGTTACACGCCATCAAGGACCTTCTCCAAAATTCCACCTATGATCTACACAAGAACATGGGGTTTGAAATTCATTTATGTTTAGTAAGACAAGGTTGAGATCGAAGAGATATATTCAAGTTAAGTTTACTTAGTATCGCCCTTTAACTGTGTGCATGGCTAATCAATTAGTTCTACAACTTGCAAGGTTGCACACTTTCCCACGCGACACAACCTGAAGGTCATGCCAAGGTATTTTACCGAATGGTTAATTACTTATTTTTAGGTACGCCCATTAATAATAGACACAATGTCTCATACGATGGTGATCCTTAAGTACGTTTCCATTAGATAGTCAACCAAGCCAGAGCCCATAATGATATGTGGCTGCAAAACAACTGAGCAAGTGTAAACATCAATTTGAACTTTTTGGGGTGCCTGGGTGGCGGACCCAGCCAATTTGAGCACACAGCTCAACATGCGATGATCCATCATACCACTCCACCCAGGATGAAATAATTTTCCATTTTTAATTTGATAAACATGTTTCACAAACCACCTTTATTTCATAAACATTATTTGAGTGGACCCCATCATGTTTTATGTAGCATTGTAGGCTTGTAGCATGGCCTTTTACATAAGGTGACAAAGTGGGGTGATGATTCTTATGGCTTATTCTAGTTCCATTGTGAATGTAAGTCTCAAGTTGCCCTCTTATGGTTGTACGATCACCATTAGAGAAGTCCGCATGATATATGGTAGATAAGCGAGCAAGCTTCTCCACATCAAACATTGAGAAAGAGTTCTTCGGATTGAGGCAAGAGAAGCAATCTAATGCCTCATTTGAAGCTTCACAAAAGCGGTGGTTCATCTCAACACATATCTTGTCAAGGGCAACATAGAAAATCTCAACTTTGTACAAATGAAGCTTAGTGTATGTCATCCCATCAAGCCTTGAACGACCTCGAACCGGTACTTGCTCATCCATATGTGGCACCGGAATACCCTTGGCAATGCAAAATTGTTGCACTTCATCAAATAAGGCCTCCCAACCACTTTCTCTCATGGATACTAACCGTTTTTTCACATCCTTAACTAGTTCCATTGCATGAACAATATTTAGATCCTTACTTTGCAAGACATGTGAGAGCTCATTTGTGATAGCAAGCAACTTTATCATAAGCTTCAAAATAAAAGCAAATTTGAAGTCCTCCATCTTCTCAATTAAACCCGCCGCTTGTGATAGTCCACGACTCTCATCATTGACCAAACGAAGTATTTTTAATGTTGCCAACCACATATTGTCCAAACGAAGCAAAGTTGTATAATGTGAACCCCACCTTGTATCCCCGGGTCTAGTGAGACTTGTTTCTTGATTCAAACCTCTTCCACTAGATAGCTCACCCCTCTCAAGCATATCCAATAAATTTTGATGATGTTCTTCCGTAAGAACATCCCTTCTTTTGCAAGATGCACTTGATGTGTTCACAATCAAGGAAGTGTACTCAAAGAAATCATGAATGGATGAGCAAGATTGAGCAACGGAGACAACAACCAATTGTAAGCGGTGGGCAAAACAATGAACATAGAAAGCATAAGGATTCTCTTCTAAGATCTTCTTTTGTAGGCCATTAAATTCACCTCTCATATTTGACGCCCCATCATAACCTTGCCCTCGTATTATATGAATAGATAGCTTGTGATGATCTAGAATACCAAGAAGAGCTACCTTTAGTGCCTCCGATGTAGTCTCACGGACATGATTTATAGAAAGAAATCGTTCCACAACCTTTCCTTCCTTGCTCACATACCTACAACAACATGATTCCTAAAGGTTAAATGAAAGTATGGAACAATAGACAAATGGAACAATAGGGAAATGGAACAATATGGAAATGGAATAATGAAGTACTATCTACTAACCTCAACATTACCGCCATTTGCTCTTTCACGGATATATCACATGACTCATCAATAAGAACGGAGAACTTCTTTTCACCAATTTCTCCCATTATTACTTTGGTGACTTCTTGTGCGCAACACTTGGAAAGATCCTTTTGAATTTTTGGAGAAACCATCTTGCAATTTCTACCATGCCCATAAGCATGCTTTACCTTGTCATCCTTCCCTTTATACCATTCAACCATCTCACGAAAGTTTCCCATGTTCAATGAACCAAGAGATTCATTATGGCCACGAAAGGACAAGCCTTGACCAATGAGAAATCTAGCACAACTCATTGACGAGGTCAAACGGACTTTATAAAGTTCTTCGGACTTCTTCGTTGCACGAGATAGTTTGCTAGACACACTTTGTCTTTGATTGCGAAAAGCATCACAATTTAATCTTGCATTATTGTGGTCACTACTTATGCCTCCAATATGGTCGGGCAAAGCTTTGTAAGCATGTTTCCAATCATTAAAACCGGTTTTGGTGAAGACTTCATGACCAAAGCGTTGTGTACTTCCAATTTGCTTAAAGAGAAAGCAATGAAAACAATATGCCTTATGTTGAGACTCACTATATTCTATCCAATCATACTTGTGATACCAATCTTTTGAAAACCCCCTTGATCCCTTCTTATGAAAGTTCACAATTGGTTGTGTTGGACCCTTCAAAAGATATGCTCTTCTCACTTGGTCTTGAACATCCGGATGGTAATCATTAATTTGTTGTCGAAGAGCGGGATCACAAACTATATCATCTGGATTAAAAACATGCATCTCCACCTCATTTTCCCCATGTGCTTGCGGTTGTGGACCTTCTTGTTGTGGTAAGCTTCTTGTGTCAACCAAAAAGTTTTTCATTTCTGAAATTTAAACAATTTTTTGTTCAACAATAAGCTCTTCAAGTTCATTTCAACAATTTAGACACCATATTAATCTAAAATTGGACATTCAACAAATCAACAGTGGTAAAATAAAAAATCTGGGAAGAAATTCATACCTAGTTGTCTTCTTCTGGTAGCCGACGAGATTGAGCCAGTCCGCCGGCCCTGGTTCGAACTGCCGCTCGCCGGAGTAGCCTCGTCCCTCCCGGTCGCCGAACTCGCTGGAACACCGCTGCCTCGCTTCCGCTTACGGCGGCCGCCCGCGGGCTGCGCGGCGCTAGGCTCGCCGACGTTGCCGGACGCCATCACCGCAGCTTTGGGCGTCGCTGGCTCGTGGCCTCGCAGCCTCGCAGGCTCGCCATCGCCGGAACCAGAAGGGGCGCCGTCGTCAGGAGATAGAAGATTGCGACCTGGGAAGTGAGAACGTCGATTGGGGATTTTTTCCAGGGACTGATCAGTTCGGCCGTTTGGGCATGACGTGGAGCAACATGAGTACATGACCAATGGGCCAAGACAAAGGCTGGACTGGCATTTAGAGCAATCCTGGCCCAATATTTTCTCTCGTTGCTGGAGTAGCCCGGGCAAACCACACAATCGAGTCAATCTTTACGCTGTGCTGGCAGCATCGTTACAGAGACGCGGGGAAGAGAAGCCCGGGCAGCCGCCCGGGCAACAGGGACGGTAAGTCCGCCCATGATTGTAGCATAAGGTGACAAAGTAGCTCACGAAAAAACCTCTTCGTCTCGGGCGACTAGGGTTAACGACAATCGCGGGCGATCTCGTCGGCGACTGGGAAATATCGGCACTGATCGATCGCTGCACCTCTCCTTCGTCTCTGTGCTCTGCTCGGGCTGATCAAGGGGGCGGCTCGCACGCCTGCCCGGCCTTGGCAACGCAGGGAAGAGGACGTGCGGGGTAGGATCGGTTCCGATCTTGGGGGAAACGCGATGGCGTCGAAGTTTCCAAGAGAGGGCGGATCGTCAAGCAAAGTACCACCAACCGATCTGCAGGAGTTGCTGAAGAAGCTCGTACTCAAGGACGAGGAACTGGATGATGTGGTTTTGCCACGGGAGGAATTCGTTAACCTCCGCGAAGATGCTCGCCGGATGGCGGTTGTTAAGGTGCACACCATCAGGCACTTTGCAAACCAGCCGTTCTTTCAAAAGATGGACGCCGCTTGGGGTTTTGCTAAGAAGTGGTCGATCAGACCTGTGGAGGACAACCTTTTTGTTCTCCAAGTGTCATGCCTGGGGGATTGGAACAGGGCTATGTTAGATGGACCATGGATTTTCAGGCAGCAGGGAGTGCTGCTCGAACCATATGATGGGATTGCAGACCCGGTGACAATAAAGTTGAATCGCATTCATGCGTGGGTGCGAGTGCGAGGAATACCTCCTCCGTTTCGAAAGGAAAGCATTGTTCGAGATATGGCTGCGAGGATTGGAGAGGTTTGTAGCGTGGATTTGTATGCGCTTGGAGCCAGTGGGACGAGCTTTGTGCGGGTGAGGGTGAAGCTTGATGTGAACAGACCACTGACGAGGTTTGTGGGTCTGCACCCAGAGGGTGCTGAGAGGCTCTCTTTTCAGGTTATGTACGAAAAGCTACCCAATTTCTGTGAGATATGTGGGCTCTTCGGTCATGGCGACCTTGAGTGTGGTGATGGGGTCCATTGTGAGGCCGACAAACAATATGGTACGTGGATGGTTGCGCCTATGGAGGATTGGCACCCACAGACTTCAGGGGTGAAGATCAGAACACCAGCTGGAGAGGGTAGTCGTGGGGGGCGTGGCGGTGGGCGTGGCGGCGGCAGAACCGGGGACTCGCGCAAGCGCCCTCCAGTAGAGTCACCGAACGCAGCAGAAAAGGCACCAGCAGGGAAGCTGATGCTTACTGATGGAGACGAGCATAATCAGAACAAAGGGACGCCGGGTGCCAAGAAAAATCTGGATGTTGCTCTGAGGGAGGTAGATGCGAAAGGGAGGGCGGGAGAAAATACGTCTCCAGTGAAGAAACCGGACCCAAAAAGGCCGAGGAAGGGCGATGACAACACACCTGAGGCGGGCTCCGGGGCGGAGCGCCGCCAGGACCAATGAGTTGTATATGCTACAACTGTCGCGGACTTGGTGGCGACGCGACAGTGAGAGAGCTTCATGAGTTAGTGAAGCGTTTTAAGCCTACCATCCTGTGTGTAGTTGAAACACAACTACACAAATTAAGGGTCGAGGGCCTAGCTAGGAGGTTAGGCTATGATCATGGTTTCGCTGTAAGCAGTACCGGGCGTAGTGGAGGCCTGGGTGTTTTTTGGAATGATGAAATAAAACTTGAGATTCTACCGTATTCACAGTATCACATCGACGCGGTTATTACTGAAGGGGATCAGGACCCCTGGAGGTTGACATGTGTGTATGGTGAGGCGCAAGTCTCGGAGAGGCACAAGACATGGGATATGCTGAAGTTCATCAAGTCTTCATCTGCGTTACCATGGATGTGCATTGGTGACTTCAATGAAGTGTTGCACCAATGTGAGCACGAGGGAGTGGCAGAAAGGAGTCTAAGCCAGATTGAGGGGTTCCGTGATGCGATTGACGTGTGCGAACTATCTGATCTGGGCTATGAGGGCAATATGTGGATGTTTGAAAAGAAAGTGGCTGGGGGCTCGATGTGTCGAGTGCGCCTAGACAGAGCCTTGGCTTCGGTGCCATGGAGTACGCGTTTTCCAACTGCAACACTACGACACCTTACAGGTGTTAATTCGGATCATAGCCCGATCTTTCTCCGGTGGCGTGAAACGGCGCGACAGCGGCGAGTGACTGCAGAAAGGATCTTTAGGTATGAGCTGATGTGGGAAAGACATGACCAGTTTAAACCCCACCTTGATGAAACGTGGAGGGCAAGTGGGCAAGCTACCACAATGAGCCAGTTGCAAGAAAAACTCACCCGTGTTTCTGGCTCCTTGGAGAGGTGGGGTGCTGCTACTTTCGGACATGTTCGGAAGGAAATAAAGGAACTCAGCGATCGGCTTGAGGTGCTGCGGTCGGAGGTGGGGAGGCATGGCCCTTCTTATGAGGAAACAAAGGTACACAATCGCCTTGTGGAGTTATACGAGCGGGAGGAAGTCATGTGGCGCCAGCGCTCGAGAGTCCAGTGGCTCGCCGAGGGTGACAAGAATACCCGTTTTTTTCACCTGAGGGCAAGCCAGAGGAAAAAGAAAAACCGGATAAGCAGGCTCAAACGCCATGACGGTGTATTTACTGAAGATGATCAGGAGATGGCCGAGTTGACACGGGGATTCTATGAGGATCTGTATCAGTCGGAAGGGGTGGCGCAGATGGATGCTGTGATCGATGTAGTGCCGGTAAAGGTCACGGCGCAAATGAATGAACAGCTTATAAAGCCGTTTGCAACAAAAGAAGTTAAAGAAGCCCTTTTCCAGATGTTCCCAACTAAGGCTCCGGGGCCTGATGGTTTTCCGGCGCATTTCTTTCAGACCCATTGGGACATGTGTGGCGATGAAGTTACCTCGGCAGTCATCAGAGTGCTGAAGGAAGAGGATGATATGCGAGACATTAACCAGACTTTTATAGTGTTGATTCCCAAATTGGCCAACCCGGAGGAGCTGGGTCAGTTCAGGCCAATAAGCCTTTGCAATGTAATCTATAAAATTGCATCTAAGGTTATGGCAAACAGACTCAGAATATGTCTGCCAGAGATTATATCGGAGGAGCAATCAGCTTTCGTTCCAGGAAGGTTGATCACTGATAACATTATTGCCGCGTATGAATGCCTTCACTTCATGAAGCGGAACAAAGCAAAAAAGAACCGTTTCTGTGCGCTGAAGCTGGATATGCGTAAGGCATATGATCGGTTGGAGTGGATTTACCTAGAAGCCATCATGGTTAAGCTAGGGTTTCATAGAAACTGGGTGCAAATGGTGATGCGCTTGGTCACAACAGTTTCTTTTAGGGTTCTGTTCAATGGTGGTAAATTGGACCCGTTTTTACCCTCTAGAGGGGTTCGCTAGGGTGATCCCATATCCCCCTACCTGTTCTTGTTGGCAGCAGAGGGCCTTTCGTGCCTCTTAAAACATAGTTTTTCATCGGAGCTCCATGGTTTAAAGGTGGCGTCGTCGGCTCCAGCCGTCAGTCACCTTCTGTTTGCGGATGACAGCCTGTTGCTATTCAAGGCAGAGACGGAGGTTGCGGAAAAAGTACAAGAGACTTTGGATGTGTACTGCAGGGCCTCAGGGCAGCAGATTAACCGGGATAAATCATCTATCTTCTTCAGCAAGAGATGCCCGGGAGGTATTAAGGAGGCGGTAAAACAAGCCCTTAATGTGCATTCAGAATCTTTGAATGAGAAGTATTTGGGGATGCCTACTGATGTGGGTCGTGCTAAGAATGGTGCTTTCAAGTATTTGAAGGATAGAGTGTGGAGCGAGATTCAGGGATGGCTCGAGAAACTTCTGTCAGCAGGAGGAAAGGACATACTAATCAAATCTGTCGCTCAAGCAATCCCAATTTTCTCTATGGCCTGCTTCAGATTGCCGAGGGGACTGTGTCTCCACATTAACTCTATGCTGCGGAAGTTCTGGTGGGGCAGCAAGGAGGGGGAGAGAAAGCCGTGCTGGGTTTCATGGAAAGAGATGTGTAAACCCAAGCATTTGGGGGGGCTTGGTTTCAGAGATATCGAGTTTTTCAATCTAGCTCTGTTGGCGCGTCAGGATTGGCGTCTCTTGCAGAACCCAAACTCTTTGAGCGCAAGAATTCTAAAGGCGAAGTACTACCCAAATTCTGATCTGTTGCAGTCTACTCTCGGATCGGCACCATCACAGGTATGGCGTGCCATCCAAGACGGGTTGCCAGTGTTGAAACAAGGGTTGATAAGACGTATTGGTACTGGTGATCTCACAGATCCAGTAAGATCAATGGATTCCTCGGGACGGTATGTTGCGCCCCATGGCTTGCATTGCAGAGGAACCACCTAGTCGAGTTTCAGAGTTCATCGATGCCACTTCGGCGTCCTGGAACGTGGAGAAACTGAGGCAGTGCTTTATGCCTATGGATGTTGACGTCATTCTTGAAATCCCTCTGAGCCACAGGCGACAGGATGACTTTTGGGCATGGCACCATGATCGGAAGGGAATGTTTTCAGTTCGTTCAGCATACAATATGTTGATTGCGACGCGAGATAGAAGAGAAGCATGGCTGGATCATCGGCCATCGAGCTCGAACGAGTCCCGGGTACAGAAAGAATGGGGCTCACTTTGGCGTACACGAGTGCCATCCAAGGTGAAGGTGTTCTTGTGGAGATTAGCCAAACATTCGATTCCAACAAATGAGGAAAGACATCAGCGACATATGGCTGACACTAGTTCGTGCCAACTTTGTGGAATGCACGACTCTTGGAGACATGCGCTGATGGACTCTACTATGTCGAGGTGTGTCTGGGTGTTGGTGGATGATGAGATCACCGAGCACGTGTCACACTCGGAAGATGTCGACGCGAGATCATGGTTGTCCAATATGATCGCGACGTTGAAGTGTGATGACCAAGTTAGGGTTTTTATCACTCTGTGGGCGATTTGGCACGCCCGACGAAAGGCTATACATGAGCAGCTGTACCAAAGTCCATTGTCGGTGCATTGTTTTGTGGAGAACTTCATTGCCGATCTAAAGCGAGGGTGAAGAGAAGGAGAAGAGGAACCAAGGGGGCCGAGGGAACAACACATCCCCGCTTGGGTTCCACCACCTCCTGGAATGATCAAGATAAACGTAGACGCGGCCGTGGGAAAGAACTCGGGCCGCGGAACGGTGGCCGCGGTGGCAAGGAATGATAGTGGACTCTTTTGGGGGCTTCGCTGTTGTCTTTCCTGGTCGCACGGTAGCGGAGACATTGGAAGCGTTGGCATGCGGAGAAGCCATCGCTTTGGCTCGAGACCTAGATGCTCGTCAGGTATGTGTGGCGAGCGACTGCCAGAATGTTATCAGAAGTATGGAGGAGGGAACGATGGGTAGCTACGCCCACATTGTGCGGGAGATCACCGAGTCAAGGAGGGAGTTTGCTGAACTCGTGTTTCGCTATGAAGGAAGAAGAACAAATAAGGAGGCTCATAATTTGGCTAGAAGCGTAGTTTATGCCGACCAAGGTCGGAGTGTTTGGTTTTTCAATCCGCCTGATGGTTGTGGTATTCATGTATCTGTTACGGATTAATAAAGGCGGATAGTTTTCTCAAAAAAAAAAAAAACATAAGGTGACAAAGTGGGGTGATGATTCTTATGGCTTATTCTACCATGGGACATAGCTAAAAAAACATCGCCATTTTAAAATACTCGAGTTACAAAATAATAAGCATCGCATGCATCCCTACTTTCACAATAATCAAAGTAGAATAGAAAAAATAAATGAGACAAAAACATGTAGGTGCAATTTTCCTTTTGATTCAGGAAGTATTTACCCTTTGTCAATGTAGTACTACACTTTCGCAATTCTCAGTAATCTATACATGAAATCAATCACAATCTAACACTACTAGGAAAAGCCTTATTGCCGGCGCACCAAAAACGGCTATTGCCGGCGCACCACGAGCCCGCCGGTGGGAACGCGCCGGTGGTAATGAGTTACCGCCGGCGCACCAGCAGGTGCGCCAGCAGTAAGATGAATTATCCCCGGCGAACCAGGCCTGGTGCGCCGGCGGTATGTTTTTTCGAAATTCAAAAAAACCAGATCTAGATCTAGATCTAGATCCGGATCTAGCTCGGGTTCATCTAGCTCGGGTTCATCTAGCTCGGGACCTTAAAAACAGTGGCCGTGCGTTGCCGTGTCGTCGTTGCCGCACCGGTGTAGGAGGAAGAGAATGAGGCCGGAGGTGGTAGTTTAGGAGGAGGAGGAGGAGGAGGAGGAGGAGGAGGAGGCCGGAGGTGGTGGTGGTTTAGGAAGAGGAGGAGGAGGAGGAGAAGAAGATGGCCGGAGGTGAAGGTGGTGGAAGAGGAGAAGGAGAAGACGGAGATGGAGGTAGAGTCCCGAGGTGGAGGAGGTTACCGGAGGAGGTTACCGGAGGAGGAGGAGTTCACCGGAGTAGGTGGAGGTCACCGGAGTAGGAGGAGGTCACCGGAGTAGTAGTCGTCTTCGGAGGCCGTCGGCGTGAGTATTGCAAGGAGAAGAGTAGGAGGGAAAGAGAAGAAGGGGAAGAAGTGAGGAAGGAGAAGAGGGATGAGGGCCGGCTTGACTATATAGTGTGGGTTACTGCCGGCGCACCAAGTAGGGTGGTGCGCCGGGGGTATTTTTTTTCTTTTTTTCTCCCAAATCTTAAATCTGAAAAAAGTCCTGTTTCTGTTTTGAATTTGACGAATCCATTTTATCTCCAAACGGCCGTAGGCGGTTGAATTCGAATAGGAAATTTCGAGTAGATCGATTTTGATATAAAAAAGTTTTTCATCGGAGGTCGTATGCAACCAGAAATCCCGTTTTACCGAAAGATGACGCCATTTTGCATAATATATCGAAATTCATTTTTTCCAATTTTGATGAAAGCTAGATTACATAATACATGGGCAGTTCAAAGGATTTTATTTTTTGAATTTTTTATCATTTTCTTTTATTTTTTTCAAAACTGAAAAGGCGGTCCACGGGGGGGGGGTGTAGAGGGAAAATTATGGCTGCCCTTACCGCCGGCGCACCATTATGCTCCAGCGCCGGCAATAAGAAACTTACCACCGGCGCAACAACATGGTGGTGCGCCGGCAGTAAGGGGCTCGATTTTTCCGGCCTGGTCTGGTCCTCTTTGAAATTTATCGCCGGCGCATCTTTTTTGCTTGTGCGCCGGCAGTAAGCCTCCATCACCGGCGCGGCGCTTATTTGGTGCGCCGGCAACATGTTCCACCGGCGCACGTCCAAGGTGGTGCGCCGGCACCACTTGCCTCCACCTATAGGCCTTTTCCTAGTAGTGTAATAAACTCCAAATTCAAATTCAAGAACCAAAGAGAAATTCAAATATCACAACACATAAATATTTCCAAGAAATGCATAGGATAACATGGTTCCGTGGAATTTGGTGAAAGAACTGGGTCTATTTGGATGAAGGACAAAAAGGATATGATCACCCGAAGATTTGATTCGACTTCAAAATCAAAATTAAATTAGTAAAAATATACATATTATTAGGATTGGTTGTATGACCGATAGTGTTTGAACCTAGATTTTATATGAAATGGGAATTTCAAATTTAGATTAAAACTAGGGAAATATGGATAGGTTTTCTCGGGTCTGCGGATGGTTCAGATGTTCAAGAAACTCCGGTTTGCAAAACGTGATGAAAACATATGCACCTTGTGAAACATGTCGTGGATATATCGATGGTTTAGGGTCAGAGTTTAGGGAAATATGGTAGGGTTTTCTCGGGTCTGCGGATGGTTTAGATGTTCAAAAAACTTCGGTTTGCAAAAGGTGATGAAAACATATGCACCTTGTGAAACATGTCGTGGATATATCGATGGTGTCGTTAGAAAATCTATGGAAATTAAAATTACTTGGTTGTTAGGTGCCTCCAGTATCGATGCATTCGATGAAATAGCTACGGTGATCAGATGCAATAACTGCCAACATGGAAATCATGCGGAATGATTAAATTAATTTGGAATCGGATGAACGAGCGCGACTAATTCATCCGATGAAAAATATAATGACTGAAATGGATTTGTAATGATAAATATGCTAAGAACGGTATTTTACGAAAATATGAACGGATGATGGAAAAGAGAGAGTTACGAACAATACCTTTGCATCATGATAAGTACGGGCAGAAATATAGGGAAATCATGTCAAAATGATTTATTTATTCTAGTCTAACTAAAATAAATAGTTAAACCTGAATGGATGAATTTCCCTGCACCACAGGTGGTCTTATATAGGCTAAGTGGTGAAAGGTTTGTTCACTTTGGAGGCGAGGTGGGACTTAAGGGCCACTTCTTTTTGGCTTATGCTTATGAAGAAGCCGGCTTATGGATTTCGGTGGGGAGAAACTCCGGTGAGGAGAAGCTCGTAGAAACTATTTTTTACACTTCTTTTGGGCTTATGCACTGTGGGCATGTTTGTTATGTAATGTCGGCAATACCCCTGAATTTGATGTTGGTTAAATTTCTTCTTCATGTTACTTGGAGGTGCCCTCCTGGAATTCTGAAAATAGTATATCTTCTAAATTTCCTCTATTTTAATATATTTGATTGTCATCTGACAGTGCTAATACATTAGAAATTTCCACTAGGAATCCCACAAACTAATACATTAAAAAATGGAAAACGCTGCCAAACCCCCGGGGGATCACCGCTCCGTTCCTCCGCCTCCTACGTCTAACACGTGTCCCGCGGGCCCCACCCTATCTTCTTCCTCACCGCACCTTCTCTTCCCATCCCCATCTCTCTCCCACCGATCTGCCCGTGCTCCCGGCCACCCAGCGACCTGCTCGCCCTCCTAGCTGCCGGCGGTCGTCCTCCTTTGCTCCGGCACCTTGCTCCTCACGCCGGCGGCGGCCGCACGCGGCGGCCCCTCCTGCTATGCGCCGATCTCCTCGCGTCGGCATCGTCCTCCTCCGCGGTCGAGGCTGCGGGCGGGCGGCGTCTCTTCGTACTCCGGCATAGACCGTACCACACCGGCCTAGCCACGACCAGCCCTGCGTTTTAATCTCACGGTGGTTCTCCTCTGTGCAAGCTGCACTAGGAAGTACTGCCAGGCACCAGGCACCCATGTCTGCTGGTCCCGACGCCGCGGGAAAGGGAGGAGAGCCGCCCAGCTTTACCTCCAGGGAGATCTTCGGCGGCGTGCAGTGCAACACGGCCTCGACGGCCTCCTCCCCCCACCTCGAGCAGGTCGCCCCGCCCCCACCGACGGCCCTTGGACGGTCCTTGTAACGCCCGCTTCTTCTTGCTCCGACGACCCCTTCCGACTCCTCACTACATCCATTGTCAACTCCTGTCCTATTTTTTTGCTACTTTTTTGTTCTATATGGTTGCTACAATTGTTATGTATTTCTGCTATAATAGTATATATATTTGTTGCTCCGATGTTTTCGGCTAGAGTTTTGCATGAAGTCATTTTTGCTACTTTTGTTCTATATATCGTTGCTACAATTGTTCTGTATTTCTGCTATAAGTTCTCCGGCGAGTCTTCGACGAGGTCGGTTTTTCTATAATAGCAAAAAAAAGCTGCTACAATTTTGTGTTTTTTTGCTACTTTAGCATATATTTTTTTGCTACCATGTCTCCGGTGAGGTTTCCGGCGACGCCTCCGGCGAGTTCCCGGGTGACATCTCCGGCGAGTTTCTTTGCAAGGTCTCCGATAAGATCGGTTTTGCTACAATACCAGAATTGTTTTGCTACAATAGTACAACATGTTTGCTACATCGTCTCCGACGAGGTCTCCGGCGAGTCTCCGACGAGATCTGTGTGTATTTTGGGTGAACCGTGTTTGCTACAATTGTGTTGATTTTACTACAAACGAACCGTTTTTTGCTACTTTGGTACATTATGGTAGCAAAAGTGGGACTGAGGTATACTGTGACACGTGTCATGATCTGGACGGTCCAATCGAGCTAATCCAACGGCTGTCCACCCGGGGGATTAGAAATCTAATCCCCCGGGGGACGCTCAGCGTGACCCTTAAAAAATTCCATTAGGAATCCCACAAACTGAAAGTGCTAATACAAATAATCATGTACACAGTACCGCTATACATTCCTGTAGATTGTTTTCTGTTATTGCAAGCCCACAATCATTCCTTTGGTGGTTGATCGTTTTGACTCCGAGTGCTTGCTGCTGAGCTTCCTGGCCAGCGCAGCAAGTAGGTCGCTCTCCTGTCCCAGCCGGCAGAGCAGATTGGGCTGGGCGCGCGGGTGGAGCAGCTACTGGGTAAACCGCGCGGAGCAGGTCGGTGCGAACTGGCAGAGCAGATGCGGAGGAGGACGCCGGGCGGAGCGGCCAGCTCGTCGTTGACGCCGACTTGCTGGTGGAGAGTCCGGCATCGATCGCTGCTGGTGGTGGAGATGGGGAGCGCAAGAAGCCAAGAACGAGCAGGGGATGCGGCGGGTGGGCGCTTTAGGGCGGCAGAGCCGGCTGTGGGTGGGCCGAGCGGTGGAGCAGCGCCGACGTTGAAGCAGCGCCGGCGGGCGGCGGCGGTCACGCGGAACCCTAGCACGCTCGGGTGTCAGCGATGCGGGACAAAGAGACAGAGCGACGCGACTTGGGAGGAAACGCTGCCTTTTTTCCTTTTTCTTTTTCACTTGTTCAAAGCGTTATACTCTGGAAGGGCAATCAGCTGTAAATAGAAGCAGCGAGAGGGGCAACTCGCTGTACCGATTCGATTTAGAGCTGAGAAGCTCGGGAAGCTCCCCAGAAACAGGTCGCGAGCAGTTTCTAGGTATAGACACAAACGCAGCTTCTTGGTGGAAATAAGCTGGACTGAAGCCGGACACTTCTTTTGGGCTTCAGCTGTCCACCACCTTGAAGCTGTCTTAGAAGCTTAAAAGAAATGGCCTTAAGATTGCTACAGAAAGGAACTAGTTGGACTGGTCCAATGCAGCCCAAGAAGGGAAAGCCAAAAAGAGACTGGGCCAAGGAAATTCTACCCATGGAAATCATGAAATGTGAAAAGTAGGGGAATAATGAGATGTGAAAAAAAGCTCAAAAAAATGAGATGTGAAAAAATGAAAATCTTCGCTGAATCTGAGTTTACTAGGATTTTGATAAGTTCCAGTCACCCAAGAAAAATATGAACAGTAATGCGGGTGAACTGGAACAGGGAGTGGCTAGCACGAACGGTAACGACAGCGAGTTCAACGACTCCTCACAATGCACAAGGGCAGACCCGTTCATGCAACAGGGTACCAGGACGACTAGCCGAACTCGAAGATCTCGGCCGCATGCCCATCAACATTGCATGCTCTATCGTCTGTACAACAGGGTGGTCGCAACGTCTGCCTCGCGCCACTGCAACTCATGTGTTTAGCTGGCTCTGACACGCCACGACGGCCCCCAGGGTAGCCGTACAAGGAGTACATGCCAAGGATGGGTGGTTGCTGCCATAGACCCATAGTAGTTACGGTGCTCTGGATGGGTGCCTCTCCCTGGGGGAGCTGAAGTTTTCTCTATGTGCCTTGCCAGGGTACCGACGCTCCATACCCTGCGACTCGGCCAATCCCGGCAACGTGCGCGACTCCCATGGTGAAAGAAAAGAAGGCACCAGCTATGGCTGCTAGGGATGGTCGATGCTTTGCAGTGGTATGTCCATGGCCGTGGAGATGACATGGCGGCGGCTAAATGGTCGGCGCAGTTATCCTGACGTTGTGGCTTTCTTCCATGTTCACATGTTTTGTTTGTTTTCTGTTGGTTTAGTCTTTGGCTGCGTTTGGTAGTGAATTTTTTTTGAAATATTTCAAGAATACCACAGTATTCGAAAATACCACAGTTTTCAATACTTTGACGTGTTTGTCTATGATAGAAAACACCGGAATCAATACTGCAGTATTCCTCAAACTGTAGTATTTTTGAAGCATGCGACGGTCTGGGCACATCGCTACGAGCGACATATAAGAATAACCGCCAGTTAGCTGTTTATATGGGTGGCGAAATGGTAATCGGCCCAAGATACATAAAAGAAGGCAATCGGCCCTGGGGCAAGCTGCAGCCCAGGGCTAACAGCCGAAGTTTCTTATCAACACCTAGGGAGAGTAGTGTGGGCTGTTAGCCCCATATCGGTCTACTTAGTACTAGCGAGTTCCTCAAAAAAGAAATTATAGTACTAGCGTCATTAAGATCCTGTTTGAAACACATGAACTTGAAAATGTTGGAATAGGAAAAATACAGGTATTGAGATGGATTTTTATAGAAACAAAAAACCACATGAAACAAAAACATCGTTTGGATGTCTGACTGAAAAAAACATAGGAATCTTAGAGCATCTCTAGCAGAGCATGAAAACAGGGCAAAACCGAAAATAACCGCTAGTTTACGGGTTCGGTTCGAAAAATAGCGCAGAACAGAGCCTGAAAATGAGGTAAAACCGAAAAAAAAAGTTCAATCCGAACCGAGAAATCCAACTTGAGCATTATTTGTAGGGGGCGAAACCCCAAACTGAAGGCAAAACCGAAGTTTGGGCGTGCTGAAAGTTCATGGCAGTTGCTCTTCATTCTCGTCCTTCCGCCCGCCAGACCACTGTCAAATTCACCAAATTCCTCCAAATTTTGACTAATTTCCGCCGGAGATGGACTGTAGGCTACTGAGAGAAGCATATCCTCGCTGGAATTGGCCGCTGGTCGCTGGAATCGGTGTCTGTTCGCGCGACGGCGGACTGCCCTGACAGGGCGTTGCGTGCAGGCGTTGGACAAGCTCGAGCGGCCATGGCACGGGGCGGCGCCGGGGCCGGGCGGGCGCGTGGGCACGGGGCAAGGCGGGCGCGCGACCGGCGCGGGAACGAGCGGGCGCGCGGCGGCGCGAGGGCCGGGCGGGCGCGCGGGCCCGGGGCAAGGCGGTCGCGCGGCGGCCGGGGCTTGGCGGGCGCGCGGGCTTGGGGCAAGGCGGGCGCGCGGCGGCGCGGGGCCGGCGGGTGCGGGTCGGGGCGGGGCTGTGCGGGCGCGGGGCGGCGCGGAGCCAGGCGGGTGAGCGGCGGCGCGGGCGGCGCAGGGCAGGGGCGATGGGGGGCTGCCTCCTTGGTGGCCGACCGGGGACAACTCGGGGGAGCGCGGGGAAGAAGAAGATGGGAAATAAAGAAAAATAGGGAAAAAAGGAAAAAATAGCTGACAGGTGGGGCTTAATAGCATATTTGGGGAATATTCTGTTTTACAGTTTTCATTTACGGGGTCTGTTCTGCGCCAGCGATTTTTGGACCCGTAAACATGAGTTCGGTGAACTGAACTCCGGATTTTCAGTTCGCGTTTTTGCGCGCTCTGCTAGAGATGCTCTTAGACACAAGGGAATGAAAACACGAGAAACCTGATGCTAGATTTTCTCCAATATTACTATGAAATAGCCTATCCCATAGAAATTCTAAAAGAATTGTATTCCTATATCCTTGTTCAAACAACACCATAAGAATTTTCTCTACATGAATCCTCCAAAGTTCTTATGTTTTACCTTCGTTCCAAACATGCCCGAAACCAAACAGCTGCTGCTCTGGTCGAAGCCTGAACGCAATCCGATAACTACCTTTCGCCCAATGACCACCATTGCTTGTAAGACCAAAACTCCCCCGTCACCTCGCAGTGGTCACAGCACAACCATGCCAACAAACCTGTCCTCCTCCTCTCCCCTGTCGCCCTGAGTTTTGCACCGTTACCACACCCATGGCCATGGGTCACTCCACATCTGTTCTTTCTGGCTGAAAGCAACTGAGAGACCTACCATTATTGCTGCCTTACAACAGAAGCTGCAAGTGCCTTCCTCAACCGTCGATGATGCACATTATCACCTTATCTCCCCAGCGGAGCCTTTGTCTGCATTTCCAAGTTGTGCTAATCAGCCAGCCAGCCACCCCTCTATATTGCGTCAGTCTGGTTCAGTGGAGAATGTTCTGGAATTATTGCCGGGTTGGTTTGGGAGAGCCGCTGAGGTATGCTGCTCACCTAGGCTGAAAACAACGGGCGGATCATGGCGGAGTGGTAGCAGGTTATGAAATATAATCAGGCAAAAGAGTCACTGATGCTACCACTGTACCAAAAATTGGCATCTTAGACATGTTCTGCCTAGGCTTCCGGATGTTTCTAGACCCACCACTGCTTGTAACTATGAAGCAATAGGTTGCCTGAAACTCTACTTCTCCTTCATAGCTAGAGGAACAAAAAAAATCACTTGCCCTTTTCGAAACGAAATAAATACATAACTGCTCAGAACTTCACGTAGCAGTTGATGCAGTAAGGTGGACAAATATTGTACGAGTTGGAAAGCTTCCCAATTTTCCTCTTGTAACTATGAAACAAGGGGTTGTGTGAGACTCTATTTCTCCTTCATATCTAGAAGAACAAAGAGAAAAAGTCATTTGCCCTTTTCAAAAGAAAAAAGAAGAATAACTTGCATAGTTGCTCAGAACTTCAGGTTCATCACGAGCACACCTACCGATCATCTCAATGATACAGTTAGGTAGACAAATTTTGGACTGTAACAGGAGTAAACAACTGCAGTAATGCACAAAATCTTGGCCCAGGTGCTTCTGCACCGCAATCAGTACCCAGCCCATAGTTTGGATCTTGTTCAGCATCTTGCTAACTTTATAGCTGTAAAATAAGGCTACTTCCCAGCGCCGCATGCTATATATGCAAGTGGCCATATAGAACAACGCTCTGCATTACCTCTAGGCCATAACGAGCTGTTTACAAAAACATATCTCTTTGCCTTTTACGAAAAGAGTGATTGCTACCCACCCGATAGGGTTTTAATATGATACCTTCAGTAGTTCAGATCATCACAAGGATGGGTATAATCATGATGCAGGTCAAAGCAAAATAGTACTGATATGCTGAAGAAGGATCCTTCAATAGGTAAGACCGGAAGAAATATGGGTCTAATAATGATGCAAGACAAAACCAAATAGTACTGACATGGTGAAGATCAATTCTTGATCAGAAGATGCTGTAGACAAGTTTTCCTGTACACATATACACTGCCATTGGAAAACACTTTGAACTGAGACTTGTTATCTGTTCTGAAGACATCATGCTTTCCATTAAATCTTCATCAGAAGATGGTAATAAAGGTTTATACAGACATTACAAGGGGAAAGGAAACGATTAAACGAACAACAAACAGGGATAAGAATTACAGAACAAACGAACGCCTGGTAATTGCCTCAAGTTGCAAAATGTTGCACTTGTCACAGTTCTCAGCATGATTGCTGCTGCTGCCTGGGTTGCTCGCCTTGCCAAGCCCAGACTATGTCCTTCAGTGCAGGCCTCATGTCTTGGTTCAAGACCTTCTGGTACTCCAAGGTATCACCGTTTGTTTTCTTTAACTCCACAAGGTGAAAGTTAGGTGTAACCTCGAATATCTCAGCATCAATACCCATCACACCTTTCCTTCCTGGCCGGGAACCTTCCATCTTCAACATGCCACCATCTTTCTTCGTGAGCTTGAGTCGCAAAGACTTTGCAATATTCTCAATCTTCGACACGATCATCGGAGCTGTGTTAGTGGATGTGAATTTGGACTCGCTCTTCTTTTCAGACTCCTCAAACAGACCAGAGAGGTCAAGTCCAGTGGAAAGGGATATTATATCAAAGGCATTCAGATTGGTGAGATTTTTCGCTTCTTGCTGCTTGCACTCTGATGTTGAGTTGCTACTGCTCAATGAATCTGCAGCCACGGTCAAGTCAACAGGAATGGCATCTCTTGCTTGCAAATTATATCTGAGCAGCTTCGCATCTAGACCCTTCCTGAACCAAGGATGTGTCATGATTTTTTCAATTGATACCCTTGTACTGGGGTTAGGATCAAGAATCCTTAGCAGAAGCCTTCGAATATCTGTGGAGAACCAGCTCGGACATTTGAATTCTGCTTTCCCAATCTTCTTATACATAGTCATGAGATTCTTGTCTTGGAATGGGAGATACCCAGCCAAAAGCACAAAGAGGATCACCCCGCATGACCATATGTCGGCCTTGGCGCCATCATAGCCTTTCCTATTGATGACCTCCGGAGCAACATAAGCAGGAGTGCCACAGGATGTGTGGAGCAACCCGTCATGCCTCTTGCACTCAGAAATAGTGCTCAAGCCAAAATCTGAAATCTTGAGGTTGCTGTCCTCATCAAGAAGAAGATTCTCTGGCTTCAGATCACGGTGATAGACGCCCCTGCTGTGACAGTAGTCAACCGCGCAGATGAGCTGCTGGAAGTACTTCCTCGCAGCATCTTCCTTGAGCCTTCCTCTCTGTACCTTGTTGAACAGCTCACCACCCTTCACGTGCTCCAGCACAAAGTATATCTTCGTTTTGGTGGCCATAACCTCATACATCTGAACGATGTTTGGGTGCTTCACCAGCTTCATCACAGAAATCTCCCTTTGGATCTGATCCGTGAGCCCACCCTTCAGAACCTTCTCCTTGTCGGTCACCTTGATGGCGACGCTCTGCGAGGTCTCGATGTTTCGGGCGTGGTAAACCTTTGCAAAGGTGCCTTGCCCAAGCATCTTCCCCATCTCGTACTTCTTCATCAGAATATTCCCCTTCTGGTCTGCCATGATACCTCCCCTAGAGAGCAGCGAACCGGAACCTTCCAAATTAAGGAGCCTGCTGCGGATGGTAGATGAATTCAACCGTCCCCTCCGAGATGGTAATCTAGGATGATGGCTGAGATGCCACGTCGAATCCCATTGTGCAGAAGCACATCGAGGAAGAGCTGCGTGTGTTGTGAACCGGTGTCATCAAGGTCAATCAAAGCGGACGCAGGGGCCGCTACCTTGCCGATGATTCCCTCGCAAGGTAGATCTCTAGCATGCAAACACATCTTTCTGCATTCCCTAAGATGTTTCCTCCTTATTGAAATCTTGGTGCTGCCAAAAAAAAGTAGAACATAACGTGAGGCGTACGGTTACTTGGATTGGAAATGAATACAACGAAAATAGGAGTAGATGTTTATGCAGAAGGGTTTCTTTCCCAAGAAGATGACTAGAAACAGACGAGTTTCCACCTATGGTAGGATTATTACTGTGCTTTTGCAGTTGGAAGTCTGAAAACTAAGTTGTGACTCCCTAAAACGAATTGAGAAGGGGGTGTGGAAGTAGATGCGGTCCTCCAATTTTGTGGAGCAGGTAGTTCGTCTGCGTAGGTACACTACCAACTTGGATCGGAAATAAATACAACAAGACTTAGGTGTTTATGCAGAAGGAATTTTTTATTTTATTTTACATAAACATGAAGAGAAACAGGCTTGTGGTACTTGGATTTGTGATATGGTACGAGCAAAAATCCAGGTCCCGTGATTTCCCAGTCCGGAATCTGAAAACTAACTTGCGTGTCCCTAAACCGAATTAATAGGGCGGTGGGTCTAAGCAGACGTCGTCCTCGAATTTTCTAGAACGGCTAGTTCATCGTTTCCCTTGCATAGGTACAGTACCAACTAGTAGTACGAAGAGATTCCCAAATAACAAACTAGTGCCAAGAGATCCTCCTAAATTTCCCATTACCATGGAACATTCATCGAGGCACGGAGGTAAATCGGAACCGTAGAACATTCATGGAACCACGGAGGTAAAACGGAACAAAACGTAAGAAACTGGATCTCTCTAAATCCACGAACCCCTAGAGCGCACTCAACGCAGATACCACACATCTACAATAATAACAGACGAGAACAAAATGAAAGAAAAACAGGGCAGAGCCCGTACCAGATCCCGGCCGGCGGCTGGCGACGCGACGGAGAGCCCGGCCGCACCAGACGGCGCAAGATCCCGCCTTCCGCAGAGAAGAAGCAGAGAACCTTGCACAGGATTCACGAGCGGAGACGGCGGCGATGAGACGACGCAAGGACGGATCGATCGATCTGCGCAACGGCTTGGACGGAGTTTCTGTTGTTGTTGTTGTTTGGTGCGGGCGAGGGGCGGAGAGGAGTGTTGTTGTGTTGAGCAGAGGCGAAAGGTTAGGCTTGAGAGGCGGCTCAGCTTTATACGCGGTCCCCGACCCCAAAGACGAGATGGGATCTGGCGAGATATTCCGCTGGGAAGACACCACACCCACCGCGCGCCGGTCAGTCGCGTTGCTGCTCCTACGAATGAATCTACGCCGTCCCCTGGCTGGGCCCCGCCAATAATTCTGCGGCCAGCGCCTGCCGGGACGCATGGACGGACGGAATGCATTTGGTGGTATTTCGCCTCCACCGTTCCTGTTTAATTAGCTGCTGCTTTGGCACCTACTAATCGAAATCTGTTTGTTTCCAAGTGCGTGAGGATGTCTGCATCCACCGGCGGCGCCGGAGCCACAAACCAGAGTTTTGAGTTTTGACTGTTTCCCCTATGTGACAATTTTTTACACCGGATGCATGCACCATTGTACGGTTAGAGTTGGAAAGGAGGAAAAAAATGAACATGGGAAAGGAGGTAATTAAAACCGTCATATGTAGTATAGTACAATTCGCAGCAGTAATTTCTGGATTAATTAGCTGGGGCACCCTCCAATTATACGGTGCCGCGCGCAGTTCTGACTGTTTCCCCTACCATGTGACCGTTGTGTCCGGCCGGGTCACAACATTAAAAACAAGCAAAAAAAACAGCGGTAATTTCCAGGCTAGCCCCTAGCCGGAATATACAATGACGTCATGCAGTATTCGAATTACGTACGTTTACGAGGTTCGCCCAAGAAGCTCAGCGCCGCACGTGCGGTGCCGGCCAGATCGAGAGATAGAAACGCGAATTGGTCAGTCGGCCATGTGCAAATCAGCTAGCGCTTTGCCGGTGCAATGCATGGTCGAGGTGTGCAGAAATTAAACCAAATTAGCAACTGGAAAGAAGAAGCCAAAGCAAAATACGGCGGCTCATGCCTCATCACGAGCTGTAAAAGCTACTACCAACAATTAGGCGCACACATGGTACGTGATGTCACGGTCACGACTAAAGGAGCAGCAGCAAAGTAATGGGAAATCAGACTGACCCGGACTTTTGGCTCTCGGGTGCAGGCGCACCCTATATACTCTAAAAAATGTAGTAATTTCAAATAAAGTCAAAAAAATTCGAATCCTTTTGGAAATCAAAGATAATCAAGTATTGTACTCGTATAAATTTGTTTGGCCAAAAAATGTTTCACATTGACTTCAGGCAAAAAAATAACAAATCTATGACGAATATAGCGTGAATAGTACTTTAATATAGGACCTTCAATTCTGTTTTTTTCACCCAGGAAACAAGAGAAGTTATTCCATGGTGAATCTTTCGTATACGAGTACAATACATGATCATCTTTGATTCCCAAAAACATTTGAATTTTTTTTGACCTTTTTCTGAATTATTATATTTTTTTTCATATAGGGTGCGCTTGCTCCCAGGTTCACCCATGCAATTTCGGAAATCAGACGTCAAATCTTCTTCTACGCTTTGTGTAATTGTAAAGGTGGATGGTTTTTTGCTTAGAATATTCGCATTATTTTGTGGTACGATCGCCTTCTTGGAGTCTAGCTCCTCCATGCATGCATGCCATGAGAGAGGACCAGAAGAATGCATTTGCTGTTAATCAATTTGTCTAGACAACAACCTCGATTTTTTTTTGTCTAAACAAAACCTTTTTCCAACAAAACAAAAATAAAATTTGGAAATTTTAATTTCTCTAAATAATTAACTTCATTATAGTGTTACTTGATGTGTAGGCCAAATGCAGACGATTTTTTTCCTTGTAAAATTGCACGAGTAAATGTCGAAATAATGTGTGTGTGCAAAGAAATATTTCAGCTTCTTTAAAAATCTTTGAAATATAAATTAGGTTTTAAAAAATGGAGTCCACCTAGACCTCGGTTCAGTAGCTGTTTTCGGAAATCAGACGTCAAATCTTCTTCCACGCTTGTAAAGGGCCAAGGGCTCGCTTTGAATATTCTTGTGTGATTGTAAAGGCGAAGAGCTTGCTTAGAATAGTCGCATTATTTTGTTGTTCGCTTGGAGCCTTGCTCCTCTCTCTCCAATCTCCATGCATGCCATCAAAGATCAAACAGGGCCGGAATCGTATATGCATCAACATGTGTTGTTGATGCTGCTCAATCTGCCTCCGTCAAACTCTTTTCCAACAGACGGGCATGGCAGCAATGATACCTTACTCAGTATTTTACGATATCTCGCCACATGAAATTGATTAATTAATAATAGTGCCGCTCCATCAGTACCAGTATTTTAATAGTACAAATTATGGACATTAGAAAAATGTCAAATCATGTCATCGCCGGGGCCAGACCGCCCTGCTAGAGGAGAGCTTTTTTTTTTCTTTAACGCAACAGCAGGTTGCTTCTAGTTCTAGAGAACTAGTGAGAGACATACGTGCATGCACCCCTGCGAGCCGGCCAAGCAATGTGTGATGATGCTCTTCATCGCTCGCTCCCCTACACCTTTCCTCCACCTGGTGGTTGCCAGAAGCCTAAACACTTTCTAGAGCAACAAGCCTCAACACTACAAGTATGTGTCTCTCGATTTTTTAAAAAAAACAAGTATATGTCGCTCTCTCATAAAACAACGACTACAAGAATGGCCTAAGTCATCGACGGTCTGGTGATATCCCGACGGCCAATATGGCCCGGCCAAGCCAGCCCACCAAGAGAGCCGTCGGTGTAGCGACGTCCTCGGCTTAGGCAACACTAAGTCGACGGTTACCCACGGCATACCCTAGACCGACGGCGTAGGCCTGGCCGTGCACCCCTTCAAAGCCAGGTTGTGACCGCGTTGTCACGGCGTTAGAGCTATGCCGAGGGAGCCTTCCCCCCTTTTTTTTAATCTACGCTGAAGGCCACCCTCGGCGTAGTCTTCAACTTTTTTTTCCCTCCACGCACCCTCCTGTGGATCGCCTTTTTAATTTTTAACTGAATGATAATAATAATATTCAAAAATAAAATCCTTCGAGATGTCCATGTGTATATCATCTAGTTGCAACAGAATTTAACAAAAATGAATTTCGATCTTTTTTGCAAAATTGCGTCATGAATAGGTAAAACGGCTTTTTTTGGTTGTATACAAAGTCGGAAAAAATGTATGACCTATCAAAATGATCATCTCAAAAAGTTACATATGAATTCACCAGGATTTACCTATTACCATTTTTTAGATTCTTAAAATTGCAAATGGAAATACGAAAGAAGAAGATTTTAATTTTTGCAGAAATTTAGGATTATATATTCTTTTTTAAAAAAAAAATAAATTAATAATTGCATCCTACATAGATATTATTATTACTTAAAAATTGATGTTTATTTCAATAATTGTTTAAAATTCAAAATAATAAAGAGTTGTGATATCTTGGTCTAAGGGTTCATAGATTGATATGCTAGTATTATTAGCAATGTTTCGTTTCTTTCATAGAAGCTCAATCGGAAGGAACGAAAATGGTAAGCATTCTAGGGTTGAAGTAGTGTGAGGATGGGTGACCAAATTGGAAAGTTTTAGCATTAGTGTAGTTTGACCTAAGATTAAGTGTAGTTAGAGTTAAAATGATTCATGTGAGAGACTAAAAAAATTAAAAAAAAAATATGAAAAATTGAAGTTAACGGACGGGCTACGTCGAGGGCTGGGTCTACACCGATGGTCCACGTGGCTCTGCCAAAGAGGACCTTCACCGAGTAGCTACGCCGAGGGTTGTCCTTGGCGTAGCCTGCGCCGACGGCCCAATGTGGCTACGCCAAAGGTTTCCGGTCATCGGCGCCTTGCAGACCTAGAGGAAGAACAACCTGCCGAGACTAGCTGAACTCTCTAGAACAAACACAACCTAGGTGGTTTGACTAACGTTTTGGCACATTAGACTAACCCTAGTTCAACCAGAACAGTAGGGAAAGCGGTAGAGGCCAGTTCTGCAATCATATCACTCCTCGCTTCAGCCAAGCAAACCCTGTAGAAGCATCTCATATCGAATTAGCTATGCGTGATAATTTTTAGAAATTCAATCACATTCAAGAGAATTCATTCCTGTAGTGAACTAGAGTTGTCTCATTTACTTTTTTGGTTTCTATGTTTAGAAAAATGGTAGAGATATTCTAGATGTGATCCAAACATATGTTTGATAAATCATGCTTTTTTTAATAAAATTTGGGTCAATGTGTCTTCAAATCATGGCAGAAATACATATACTTTCTGAAGTTTATTATCGTGGAAAAGTCACATCATGTGCCATACGAGATGATTAACGAGTTAGGAATAGAAGTCGTTGGAGTCTACCAGCAACCGAGGTAAAACATAAGATGATAGGGTGCTGCAATGCAAGTTTGGAAAACTTACATTGTTGCATGATTATTTCTTACTTGAATGGAACTTCATATAAAATGAGCATATTATTTGTGAAAATTTCATAGAGAAGTTTCGCAAATATATATGTGATTCTTTTTTCTAGAATTTCCAAACCTTGCGAATACGTTTTTTTTTTTTTTTTGCTAAGTTTAGAAAATGGGTCGCGGTGTACGTAGCTAGGTTCGTTTTAGCTAAAAAAAACATCAGTTTACGTGCCACCTATGCTTGTTTTTGCAGGTTACATGCCACCTTGCTCGATAGCACTAGTGAGTGACACGTATTCCTTCTTCCATTTCTCTTCCACGCAAAAGACTTACGTGGCAACTGGTACAGAGTGTGAGGTGGCCTGTCGGAGCTTGGTACCTGCCGGCAGTAGCACGCGAGGGTGGGGCTGAATAGTACTCACTCAAAGTTGTTTGGCTATCACCGATGGGTTCTGCTTGTACGCTCTGTTCGTCCGGTTGTTAAATGCGTCACGACTAAGGACTTGGCTCGCATTGATCGGTCGATTATTATTAGGCCACGAACGATAGAGAGATGCAGATGCGAGATACTCTCACATGTCCTTGGAAAAAAGAAAGAGAGGTTCAGATGCGTTGAGACGTTCCGAGAATGGCTTGCTGCTATGGGAAAAACTGGCTGTGGAGCTCGTGTATGATGATTGTACTCGACACGTAGTACGTCGTGTCTCCGTAATAATAGAGAACTTAATTGCGTCTGTCTACATTTGAGTGCGATCCAAGATTCACAAGAATGACTACCAAAACGCCGGTGCCAGGAAGGTTCGCGTGGTGGCATGCAACGTGGCGGTCATGCAAGCAAGCTGATGATGGTACTCCTTCTCTACTACTTAAAAAGACTAAAGTGGTTCCTTATTCTGCCATCCAATACGTTTCGTAGTTCTTGCCCTCGCTACGACAAAATCTTCGTCGTACGCTTCGTCCAGCGTTCCTTTTCCGTACGGGCTCAACTGGGCCGAAGCCCAGCTACCTCGTCTTCATGGAACGAACACAGCACCCGAAACCCTTGCTCCTGAGCTCGTCATCCTCCTCCCCCTGCTCCACGACCCGAGCCGCCGCGCTGCACGACCTTGCCCGTCGCCGCCGCGCCGCACGACCTGCCCGTCGCCGTCGCGCGAGTCTCCCGGCGTAGCCGCCTCAATCCCGCACGCCGGTGGCCGGCACGCGAGGCCGCTACGCGAGCCTGCCCGTCGCACGACGTCGCGAGAGTCTACCGGCGCCGCCGCCGTCGCGTGAGTCTCCCCGGCGCCGCCATGAGCCAGCACGCGAGGCCGCCACGCAAGCCTGCCTTTCGCCGTCGTGCGATTCTCCACGGCGCCGCGGACCTTGCGCGAGTATCCCCGCCGCCGCCGCCTCGATCCTGCACGCCAACGGCCTCCACAAACCAGCACTCGTCGCCGCCACGCGAGTCTGCCCGCTGCTATGTACAACAATCCGCTCCGTTGACGAGCTCCACCGGTGCTATCAGCTGACGAAGGAGCTTGGGCGTGTTCGGCACCCGTGCGTGCTGGCGCTCTGAGCTGCTTCTCCTTGGCCTGGAAGAAGGCTCTTCTCCTCTTCCACGGTTAGTCAGTATCAAATCCCCATGGCCATCTTGTTTCCACTACTGCATATGGGACGATTGACATGTTGTACTCCATTGACTAAAATAGATCAGGTAGTTTCAGTTCATGTTATTCAGTTAGACAAGGTCGTTTTAGCCAAACTCAGAGGTAGCACAGATTGATAAATGGAGCACGGTGGCTCGGCGGATCCCCCATTAGGTTTCACTCTCCTTTGCCCTTGATGATTCCATTTTGTTTCCGGAGATTTTCCTTGCTCATCAATGTTTCTTTATTCTCTTGCTTCTTATTATCGTGACTAGGTTTACTTTGAATCAACTGAAACTTGCTGATCATGAATAGGCAATGGTTGGTCATCTATCGTATTGTGCATTCATTAAATTAGTATCAACTTGCAGTACTAGGATGGTAAGATTAGTATTTCAGTTTTATTATGTTCTAGAAGAATGTAGATTTTTATTCTTGTTGGATTTTATATGGAATCTCATATCTATCTGAAAGCGTATTTGCACATGTACAACGATTATTTACAGTAGCTGAAACACCATGGTTTAATTATTTATGGTCAATTCATAGCACTGACCACTTCTTACTGCCATCCTTTCGCGAGTCTAGGAAAAAGAGTTCACTGTAATTTGTTCCCTCTCTAGAATCATGCCTGAATCTGCAGCCCATCTCCTTGCAAACTGTTCTTTCGTTGTGTCGTTATGGCAGCTTGTTCTCAAACTGTGTTATCTGCTGCAGCCGACTATACCCCAATCCCCCAATACCATTATGCTGGAGCAATGGTTGGTCTCTGCTAGGAGGATCCGAACCCCTATGCTGAGGATAATTAATATCTCTGGTTAGGAACAAATATTATTTTCTCTTTCTAAACTTTGTTATTCTATCTGAAATGGTCTGGCAAAATTAAAGTGTTGCTTAATAATAAATTATAATTGTCATCTTGCTGCTGCTTTGTTCCATGGGAAAATGATTTTGGTGTTAATTTGTTATGGGAAATATTTTCTAGGTACGGGAAATATTTTCTAAGTAAACCGGAAATATGATATAGTCGAAAGAGCAATAGCAGATTGGTTCTGGGAGCTTCGAAACAACAAGGACTTGTGCTACTCGTAACCATGGACCATGGTGAATAGTTACACATGTACAAGCGTGTAGTGTATACATTCTACTGAATGGGAAGACATCTGGAATTCAAATGCTGCCAGCTTACAATTTGTTGGCGGAATCCAATTGTATTTACATTTGTTGGCTTGATCTATGTATTAGCTATATTACTATATTTCTACCTAAAGGGGAAAATGACTATATGTTATATTCAGACTTTTCATGGTATAGATCCGTACATGGATGCTGCATTTTTTCTATGACTCTTCACCTTGGTTAAGAACAGATGTGTTACTAATCTGTAACGGTGACTTTACCATCATGTGTTTGTAGTTTTAATCTACCCCATATGAACCTCTTCCATGGTTGAAGCTGATTGTTCTTGAAAAAAAAACATAAGTTACATGTGTATGGATTAGATATCTCGTCGTGTTAAAAGAGCTTCCCAGAAAATAAAACCATGCTACAATGCTAGGTGTTAATCTTCTTTTTCTTTGACTCATATAGAGAGAGATATTAAGATGATCATTACTTGTACAGATCCATGACCAAAGAACAGACTGACAATTTGTGGTGCTCTGTCAGAAGCCTTACCATCGAGGATATGACTGATGGTATATTTCCTCTGTTTTTAGCCGCATTATGTTGCTATAGCATGGTTGTTGATTACTAACTCCTGTGGCATTCTACTTTTTGGGTACATCTAAACTTAACCGTTGGATCTATTTCATTGCAGGGTGATGTGGATGAAGGAAAAGAGCTGAAGAGCAGTTTTGGTTAAACAATTCAGGTGGAAACTGATTTGGCATCTTCGGAAATCATAGCAAAGGTAAGTTAAGAGCGTTTCACTCCAACTTCATATTCTTATTGGCTGGATTACTTTTCTAATATTTCGGAAATGAATACTGTCAAGGTTTAGCTATTTTATAGAGTTAAATCTCAATCAAGGTCTCTAAATATATGTTTGTGATAAGCCTTATCAAAATAGGTTCATCTGTAGATGCGCGATTATGAAGCTTTCTGGCCGTCTTTGGCTGATGATGGCCCATGTTTTATTCCATTACAAGGCCTAAATTAAGTCAATGGTTAGTCTTAATGCTACAGTATTTCATATTATTCAAAAAGATCTGATGTGTTCTCACTTCCAGTATGGAAGCCATTTCACAACAAATATATATTTCAACATATAGAATGAAGGTTTGCCTAATGTCACACTGATATCTCACCAACATGCGAACATATCTTATCATGCTCACGGTAAAGTATTTCAGCAGGTATACTTAATAGTAGTGGAAGCCAAAATAAAAGCGATTCCTCAGTTGAAACTGGTGATTTAGAGCAGCAACATCATTAGCCTGGGGAATCACTGTCATTGGAAAACCAGTAATATTCTCATGGTACTTCATTCCATGGTTTGACCTTTCTATGTACATCTCATGGATTGATGGACTCATTACATATGCATTATAGGCTTCTCGCATTTTCTAGATCCAACTCATTACCCTCTTCATTCTCTCTAGAAGCATGAACATGTAACTCTGAATTCGGTATATTTTATGCATTTTAAATAATTGATTATTTGGAATTTTACATTCTTATAATACAATAGATGGATCTACTTAAATACTGTGATTGCATTATGTTTTGCCAAGAGCTTTGAATGTGAATGTTAACATTATGGTTCCTAGGTTATATGGAAGGCATGAACGGTATCCGGGGATGATGCCTTGTTCACCGGTTTTTGCCCTGTAGTAGCTCTCTTTCCTGATTTAATGATATTGCAATAGTTTCCAGGTGGTGAAGCCCAAACTGAATACTACGCTGTACATGCAGAACGGCTTCATGATGAGCTTCAGGAAGAGGGAGCAATAATACATGCTGAGTTGGAAAAATAGAGGTAACAATGCATTTCATTTGAAGTTGGAAAAGATCATCCATAGTTCAAGAACATGAATGAGAATATGAGGAGTCTCATTCTGTGAATGAGGGAAATCAAAATGGCAGGATAATCCTCTTTCATAGCTCTAGATATATTGAAACTTAGGAAGGGATTAGACACATGCTCTCACTTTATAACGCAAGCTTTTACATATAGAAAATGCCAAAAACAACCTCTCTACTCAAAGCAATCCTGGGGTAGGGCAAGTTTGGCATGTGAACACAGTTACTCAATGCGTTCTGTAAGTACTCTGTATTATTTGCCACCTCAAGGTGTATGTTTATTGGTTGGTCTTCTTATTTTTTGTCGATTTGTGCTATCTGAATTCCCATTTAGAGCAATGAATCATAGATGATCTATTTTCTGTTGTTCGCAGCCTCGACTTCTGCAGGAGATTTTGGCGCCTCCTCCCACCTATCGGAGACCACTCTCCAATTATGAAGGTACCATTTAGGTTGTAACTATGAAGAGACCACTCGCCAACACTGCCGAAAGTCCTGATGCCCAAGCAAATAGAGCACCTATACATAGGGTGTCAGCCTCGCCGACTTGGTGGAGAGCACCGATCTCCTGCCCTACGCTCCAAGCAGGCACCAGAGATGAGACAGCCTGGAGAACTCGAACAGACGATGGAAGGCATCACATAGTAGCTCTATTCAGAAATGGTGCTGACTCCCAAGAGGTTTGGATTCGCAGCTTTGTTGATGCATTGAAATTGTACATATTTGTCTTTCACGTTCTAGGTTGGGTTGTTAAAATATTTGTCTTTCTGATGTATGAGTTTGTTTACAACTAGCGACTTTGCCTTGATCTCAATATGTTCAGGCTGCACTTAGTATTGGATCCACAAGACCTACAAAATCTGAATATTGCGCTATCTTGTTTACCGGGGAGTACAACTTCCATCTCCTTGTGTATTTGTGCAATATGCCAATATGGATGGTGATATATGTATTGAACTCCTGAAAGTATCTTCGAGATATTGGTATTCTTATAAACCTGGTTGGCTCTTGCTGGGTCTTCTTATTAATAGCTCCAGTGCAACACATACCTACATGGCATTCTTTCATCTTCACAAATCCGGTTACTACATGCGTGGACAATCATCATCATTTGATTGCGAACCTAATTTTGTTTCCGCTAAAAATTACTCCCAGGTGAGCCATAGTGTTAATGCATTTTGATCTCCGTCAGGGGAATGTACCGTTATGGAGCATGCATGTCTCACCTAATTTTGAGCCCCATTTTATCTTCAGATATCTGTCTTTTTCCTTCTCACCTATTGCACTATGGTGAAAAGAAGCAGGTGATCTGAGTTGATTAAGTTTTGACATTATCTCTACAATATTTTAAATAATGCGCTTCGAAATGTTAACTCCATTTCACTTCTGAATGATGTCTTCGGCCATGTGATAAACATTACTGAAGCTGCAAAGATATGGTGCAGTTCAGCTTTGGATTTTTTATTTTTCAGTTTACCTATGTATCTTTGTGGGAACATGATTATTTAAATATATTGTGTTTGTAGGTAATCTTTTCCCGATGAATGAAAGTGTTGTGCCGACAATAAAAAAACCTTCATATTGGGAATGAAAGTGTAATTTCTGTGTCTTAACTATTTTAATATTCTTTGAGAAATGTCTTGAAACAATAGCATATGTATTTACTTTTGAGTTCTTGATTCGCATTATCAAATCTATATTTCCAGTTTTTCGTTGTCCCTACTGTTCTTGCTAAACCTGTCACTGTTAACAATAGGTAGTACTGGTATGTATGAGAAAAAGGTTTGGTTACAATTACAACAGTTAGTGCTACTAATTGGAAGTATCTCTTGTAGTTATGTTGCTATTACCTATGTTCGAAAATGTAATTAGCATTCTAAAATGGCATACATATTGTAACTGAGGTAGTACCTGTTACTGTTGTGCTACATCTCAAGAGCCATTTATTCTCAGTGTCGAGGAGGGCGTCGCAAAGTCCATCAACGACATCATGGGCGAACTCAGTATGGAGAACAGCATCAACATGATGGAGACTCCATGTTCGCTGACGACAACTTACCTGATTTGTCCTCTACTGACGGGATGGTAAGAATATTTTTTTCTTTACATAATATGAATTCATTTTCATGTGCTATATGCCTAGCAGAAACTAATGATACCTGGATTGTACTACAACTTAACTGACCTTATTTGTATTTTTCATTTTATAATTGGTAGTTGTTCTTTGCTAGGGAAAAGTTCTTTCAGTAAAGCCTAATTTTATTATTACAATAGTACTATACGATAGTATTCACATTCTTAGTAAGTTCATTACATGAGGGGTGTCTTCATATCCAAATGTTCAAGGGGTATTAAAATTTATGTGGTTCCAGGGTAGGCGCAGGGTGGAAAGAGAGTGAGATGGAGATGGAATGATACTTCGTAGTGCTATCTTGTTCCGTGTTGGGATGCATAATAGTTGAATTCAGCATGCTTTCGTGGATGATTTAAAGCGGGAACTAAAAGGCTTGGTCATAGAAGAGCAATGGTGACAGAAAACAGAATGGAGTGGATCTCCATGAAAAGCTTTCTTGAATTCTAAGTATCATAATTAATGATGTGGAAATAAAGAACTTGGTGCATGTCATTTATTAATGAACTCGATCAAAACTTGGCTATTTTAAATTCTTTTGTATTTAGAGTTTATTGACTCCAAAACTTTTGTGGCCAGACAGGTTGAGGGAGAGCGCGAAAGAGCAGGGGTCATGCAACATCGGCTAGGATGACATGCGTCGGCGTGGCGGGGTGGGGTGAGGGGCTGAAAAGTGCAGCCGTCGGAGGTAGGAACATGGACAACAGAGCAATTGGTGCCTAGCAATGCACCTTGGGTGCTTCTCATTGCATTAGTCAACTTATCTAGGAGTTTACATGTACATCGTGTGCACAGACGTGCGAGACGTGGTGTACGGGAAACTTGGGATCGTGGAGATACAAGTACTGACTAGGTCAGCTGACACTGAGATCAGACCGTGTAACAGTTTTAACTTCGTAGAATCTCCTTTCTCTAAAAAAGAGGGGCTTAACCATTTGTTAACATGGAAGATATGAGCTATAGCGAGACAGATACATTTGCTTTATTAGTATTGTGCTTATATAAAATTCACTAGAGTTCGACAAGATCGTGGTATGGCATACCATGGTGTCCAGAGTGTTAACATAGACAGAGGTAGGTGGAGAGTGGAGCGGCAGATGACACCATTTTTCGTGATGATGTTCGAAATGACAATCTCTTCTATATCATCTTTGTTATTAGTAGCAACATAAACTATTTACCTTTAATCCAATTACACTTAAAAGGCAAAGTCGAATCCTAATATTTTTTATCTATGTGTTTATATTTTTATATACAATACAGTTTCGCGTGCATTACATTAAGAGATAAAAGAAAACTTGTGACCCGTGGCAACATACGAGCATTTAACTATACATCCAAAATGAAAGGTTGTTGAATTGATAGTTACAACAGGTGTGGGATTTGAATAACAAGAAAACCTATAATTTGGAACCACGCACATGCACAATAATAATGTCTTATTATTGCGTTCGATATTATCATGTTGTAGTACATTATGATATCCTTAATATGTTTTAAATTTTATAGTGAGTTATGAATTATATATATCTACACTGATAAATATAATTTAAGGACCCGTAGCAACGCACGGGCATTTGTACTAGTCCATTTCTACTTCTGGTTTAGTTTAGACTAAACACAATGAAAATATTATAGGTAATATCATGCATCTCATGTATACAAAAAGCTGATATGGTGTAATTAAAGATAAGAAAGAGGATTGTAATAGTACCTCCGTTTCAGTTCATAGGGTTTGCGCATATCCCTAGATTCTCAATTTGATCAACATAATATGAATTGTACAACACAAAAATTATACCATTAGAAAGTAGAGCACGTGATCTTTCTAATGATATATATTTTTTAATATATATCTTCTATTATTATTATTAAATATACGACCTATCGATACGCGCAAGCCCTATAAACTGGGACGGAGGGAGTACTACTCACAATGAAAGTATCATAGGTAGATACCGTATCATAGCACGTAGTCCTAGAAAATTTAATGTCAAATACACCTCGTACGTAGATCTGCATTGAGATTGTACAAATCAGTTAATATAAGAAGATTACGATATGCATCGTGGACATAGTAACATGTAGTAGTATCATACACATTATACTCATGCATTGTTTGGTTATAAAAAAGGGATGAGGTCTCATGACCCTGCTCGTCGTCGCGTGTGCTCGCGGCGGCCGCCGCCCTGATCTCTCTGCTCCGGGTAGCTCCGCTGGCACCGGATTTAGATCTAGGTTCTCCTCCGCATGCTCTTCCCTTTGCCCCTTCAGTCGGCGCATCCGACAAAGAAAGTCAGGGTTGTTGTGCTCCTTCTTCTCGGCCAGTTCGGCACAGGTACGGAGTTTGCCGCGAGTTGCTATAGGCGTGCTGCGGGAGTCCACGGCAAGCTCCACACGGACCTCCGCGACAGGTATGCGATGGGGCTCTCGCGACCCCGCCCGAGGCTGGTGCGTGCGCGCCGCCGCCGGGGCGACCTCCCGTCTGAACTCCGCTGCGGTCGCTGCCACCGGTTCCGGCACCCTCGCCACGAACTCTACCCACAACTGCGACATGTGCGTCGACGCTCCGTCTGCAACCCCGACTGAGCCTGAATTTCCGACACTTCCTGTGGCTACCGACTGCATCGAAGACGCGGCGCTTCGGGAAGCCAGTGGGCTTGTCCTGGACGCGCCTCCGCGCCAGCTTATTGCTGCGCCCACTGCGGCACTCGCTGCTGTTGCGATGCTTGCCCACCGGAGGTCCGACCATACCATTGGTGGAAGGATGCGGCGATCTCCTCGGTCCAGGCCTGCGACTGAGGCCTCTCTGGCCGTCCAACCCGCCGCCTCTGCCACATCCGGCCAGCTATTTCGACCGGCTCCGTGATGGCGCTTATCGTAACGTCGACTTCACACTGTTGGGGAACCCCAAGAGGAAGGTATGATGGGCACAATAGCAAGTTTTCCCTCAGTACGAAACCAAGGTTTAATCGACCAGTAGGAGAAAAACGTGACTTCTGAAGGTGTAGCTAGCTGACTAGTGGCAGGGCGCACTACTGGCGCCAGCAACAACGTGTAACCTACACACAACACAACCAAAATGCTTTGCCCCAACTTACAGTGAGATTGTCAATCTCACCGGTTTCACTGAACACAAATGATTAAATGTATCGAGTGGAAGTAGATGTTTGCAGTAATTAAAGAGAACGGAGTTTTGCAGTAGGTAACAGAACATGATTGCATTAGATGAATTTATCAGTGTAAAGGAAAGTGAAAGGATCGTATGCCGCACCTAGAGGGGGGGGGGGTGAATAGGTGCTAACCAATTTTTAGTTCTTTTTCAATTTAGGCTTGACACAAAAGGTAAATTCTCTAGATATGCAACTAAGTGAATTTACCTATATGACAAGGATATCAACTAAGCAAGGTATAGCTACGCAATAGGAGATAGAGTGGGATAGAGGTAACCGAGAGTGGAGCACGCGATGACACGGAGATGATTCCCGTAGTTCCCTTCCTTTGC
>NC_061514.1:329119095-329162359 GCF_022539505.1 Lolium rigidum | reverse complement strand
TTGGTGTTATATCAGACTTGCATACTACACCATGCAGTGGTATGCCGGGTCACTACAAAAGTGTTCGGGAAAGTAGATACGTTTTGGACGTATCACCCGTCAAAAGAGGTATAAAAGCGGGACTGGGGGCGCGATGTGGAATACCCCATCCATTTCCTCCTCCTCCTCCGGCTGCAGCTGCCACCGCTTCTTCGATCCCCACGGTCCCCAGCCACCAAAGCCAAATCACCGCCATCGGC
Source organism: Lolium rigidum (assembly GCF_022539505.1). Taxonomy (NCBI): domain Eukaryota; kingdom Viridiplantae; phylum Streptophyta; class Magnoliopsida; order Poales; family Poaceae; genus Lolium; species Lolium rigidum. The sequence goes on along the minus strand of NC_061514.1, from coordinate 329,162,120 downwards.
CACCCCGCATACCCACCCCTCCACCACCTCCCTCGATGGCGCCGCCCAATTTCAACCGTGGCCGGTGGCAGTATTCGATGTGGGTCGTCGTCGGGCCACCTAGCGCACGACGTGCGTCTCAGACCAAGCGTGCCGCTGTTGTGGGTATACTTCATGGGTGTACCATCGACAGTGCCTAGATCCGGCAAGCCCGGGTGGCCCATAGATGGTGATGTGGCATGTGGCCCATCGGGCGGCCCAGTTGCTGTTGATACTGAAGGATGAAGTCCGGCCCAGGAGAAGGGAGCCGGATCCGACCGACCTTTGGAGGAACCTGGATCCATGACGGCCCAGTAGGAACTCGGATCCGGGATGACGTATAGAGGGAGGCGGATCCTTGACGTACACGGCAAGGCATAGTTCCGTAATTAGGCAAACCTGTAATCCGGCTAGGACTCTCCATGTAAACCCTAGATCCGTGCGCCTTTATAAGCCGGATCCTGGGAGCCCTAGAGGCACAACCACAACTCATTGTAACAACGCGAAAGCGCCCGTATAATTCCGGCACAAGCAGCAGTAGGGCCCCGTCATCGTGCGGGTGTTCCGAAGCTGGGTAAATCGCGTACCACCGTCCCGTGTGCACTCCGCCCTATGGCCCCTACTTCTTCTCCCCCTCGTGAGGATCCCTCCTCCGAGGTACCGTCGATTAGGCAACGACAGCCGCCGCGGCGCGCTCTTCTGCTGGAACCAGCGCTCCCGCGTGGTTCGCCCTTTTCCCGTGCAGTGCGGATGACGACAAGGTGTGGTCGTCCGCGGCGGTGACGTGCGCCATTCCTCCGCTCCGGCCGCTTCCTCCAATCCCACCTTTTGAGTTGGCCTTGGGCGGCGACGAGGAAGAAGACGATGTTGCGCGCGAGGCGTGCCACATCTCCATGGCCCACCAAAACTCCATCACCACGGTTGTCATCTACGTGTGGGAGAAGGCCAAGCAGGCCCGCGGGAGGTGGCATCACCAATGAGGAGGAACGAAATGTTGGCAAGGCCAAGCGCACGTCCATCCTCTCGGAGATGGCGAGGCGCGGGTTCATCACCATTACTATTCCGATGACGAGTCAGATCTCTCCAACGAGGACAGTGAGGAGGAGGAGAATCGTGGTCGCCGGTCGCAGCCCACAAGGCCTGGTGATAGTAGTCTAAATCCGGGCTAGATTAACCTAGGTTTAGGAACTTTTAGTTCCCAAAATCTTGTATTAACTATGATGAACTCCGATGAATTGCTTAATCGGAATTGCTTAATCTTGTTTGAATTTCTTTCGCCAGCATCATGTGTTGTTGTTCGAGAATGGGGCATCTGTTCGATCGCTCTTGTCCATCGCACACAGGTGTCAGTGTGTGCTATACGTGAGGCCGAAGAAAAGGAAGGGGTCAACCATGGGGTGGCTGTGCATCCCCCGAAACCACGCTCTTGAGCACAATCTGCTCATGCGGGATTATTTCACCTAGGTACGCACATATCCGTCCCATCTCTTTCACCGTCGGTACCGAATGCGACAATCTTTCTGCAACAAGATCGTCGCTGCATGCGAGAACAATACGTGCTACTTCAAGCACAAGAGGAATGCGTCCGGGCTCATGGGATTTAGTGCATACCAAAAAATATTCCCCGTCATGCACATCTTCGCCTACGGCATTTCGGCAGACTACCGATGAGTATCTTCGCATAGGCAAAGATATGACGATGGGATCTGTCCTTCATTTTTGCAAGGTTATGAAGCGTGTGCGACATATCTTCGAGCTCCCAATAAAGAAGATAATGTTAGATTAATGGTGGAGAACGAACAACGAGGTTGACCGAGTATGCTAGGCAGCATAGATTGTATGCAGGACATGAAAAAATTGTCCAAAAATTTAGCAAGGCTTGTACTGTGACTGGAGCAAAGAACCAACAATCATTCTTGAGGCAGTTGCATCACGGCACATTTTATTTATTTTCCCGGTTCTCTATATGTCTTCTTGCCCAGCTAGCTAAGGGTGATGCCCTGGCTTGCAACTACACCGTCAACGGGAGGGAGTACACAATGGGGTACTACCTTGCCAATGGTATATACCCAGATTGGGTGACATTTGTGAAAACCATCAGGAAGACAGGAAACAAAGCTGAAGCTGAGTTTGGAAAAGCACAAGAGGCAACTCGAAAAGACATTAAGTGGGGTTTCGGTGTTTTGCAAGCTAGATTTGCAATAATCCGAGGACCAGCCCGATTTTGGGATATGGATACACTCAACGATATTATGACCACTTGTGTGATTCTACGCAATATGATCATCCAGGATGAGATGGGTTTGAACTTATCACTCGGGTTGAACCTTCTAGAAATCTGGATACTATTCAGCCTTTTCTTGAAACTTACACGCTGATTGAGAATGATAAGTGAGCGCTTCAGGAAGATCTTGTTCGCCACCATTGGCAGAGGCACGACAACTAGGACTTGTTTGTATTTTTAACCATTTGTTATTTGTTTAGTTGTTGTTGTATCATTTGATTCATAGTCTCAAAACATTTGTTCTAACTCGTATTATCTGTATTCTATGACAATAAACATTTGTTGTAATAATTCAGATTATTGTTGTATTTTATGAAACATTTGTTGTATCAATTGATTGATTGTGATATTTCCAAAACCCTATGTTGCGGTTTTGTTTGCGGGCTGAAAAACGGCCGTGTTTGACACGTGTGGACTTCGCGGTTGTTTTCAGCCCGCAAACGTAAACCAGAAACACAGTGTTTATGCAAATCATCCGATAATTCTCAAATGTAGCAATATAATCACGCAAAATAGATTGTTAAATTTACTCAATCATACATGAAACACCAAAAGAAGATCGAACATCACATCATCAAGAGAGGAAAGTGACCGGTGCATTGACATGGCCGCCACCACTCGCCGTAGCATCATCACCTCCGGCATTCATCATGGCAGCGCGTGCAGCGTCCCTCCTTCGCGCCAAGATCTGCATCTTCATAAGCTTCCACCACTCAAGACTGGCCTCATCCATGTCAGCCGGGTTCATCATCATAGTCGCATTCTCCACCGCGATGAGCTCCGCCATGGCCCGGTTCTCCTTGGCGAATGCTCCCCTCTCCTCGATGTCGGCCTTACGCTTTGCATCCTCCCGGAGCGTGATCCATTTTGCCTCCTTCTCCTTGTTCTTCATCTCCTTCTTTGGCTCCAAAGTTTTCATCACCAACAATTCTTTGGATTTGACCACCGGCTGCACGCCGTCTTGATGCTATCCCATCGGTCTTGGAGTGAACGGTAGGAGCAGGTCGGAGTAGAAGAGAGAGGCAACATCAATTGGAAGAACTTGTCCTCGATGTGTTGCCAATACCTCTTACCGGTTTGATCGGTGCCGGCCGCGGTGGGTGGAGTCGATCCGTGCAGCGCAGCCTGGCCTGCGAGCAGCGACGGGTTGACGGCGTCCATCTCGGTGCGAGCGCGTCGCTGCGGTGGCCGGAGAGGGGTGGAGCCGACGGAATCGGGGGTGGTTTGTGGGGCGGAAGCGGGAAAGGGAGGAGCCTCGCCAGCCTGGGAACTTAGGGTTTCCGCGGCATGAAACTGGATGGCCCGATTTTTTTTTTTGGTATGGGGTCTGATGCTGTGTCTAAACCAGCCCTTTTTTCCACCCAAAACCCAAAAATGGCTGTTATTATACGGATGGGGTTCGATGCGGGGTCTGCTAGATGCTAGAGATGCTCTAATCGGCGGATAGGATCTCAATATTTGCTTGGGCTTTCCATCTTAAGACTGGGCTTCCCAGAAAAACACTCACGATTTACACCACAATGTCAAGTCAAAGAGAGTCACACCACACGAACAATACTATCACGTGTCATAGCACGTAGACCATGCCGACCTCGAGCAGCGACGCCGGCGGCACGCGCAGCACCACGTCCGGGCCGCGGCAGTTCCGGCGCAGGAAGTTGTACCCGTACCCGATGGCCAGCCTCCTGATCAGCGACGACCCGGGCTTGGCCTTCACGTGCGAGTGCCCCATGATGAACGCCGTGCCGGACTCCCTCGCCTCGCACAGCTCGTGCAGCTCCTCCAGCACCCGCTTGTCCTCCACGTCGGGGCTCGTCTCCTCCACCAAGAACCTCACCCTCTTCTTCACCACCCGCGGCGGCGCCGCCACGAGCTCTACCGTCCCGCCGCCCGTCGTCGTCCCCGGGCTTTCCACGCGTATCTCCACGGACGACGCGCCGTCGTGGGAGTCGTCGTACTCGTAGCTGATGCGGCGCCGGAGCGGGTTGCTCCCGACGACCGTCAGCGCGTTCTCGGACGAGCTCCGGCGCTCCCGCAGCGGGTCATAGTCGACGTCGCTCCCCGCTGCTCCGTCTCCGGCGTCGTCGCTGCTCCGGAACAGCGCGTCCAGCCTGATGAACGTGGCGAGGCTCTCCACCAGCTCCGTCTCGAAGGAGTCCACGTCCTGGTGCACGTCCCGGTACCCGTACCGCACGATGCACCGGTACGACCGGTGCCCCGGCGGGCCGACGCGGCCGACGAGGTACCGCTCGGCGGGGAGCACCCGCGGCACCTGCACGGACTTGACGCACACGAAGACGAGCACGCGGTGGAACGCCGGGAGGTTGGTCACGAAGCGGGAGAAGTTGGCGGGCACGCCGGTGGTGAGGTCCGTGTACACCAGCCCGATCCCGGGGACGCGCACCATGCCGAGCTTGTCGCTCAGCGCCAGGAGCCACTCCATGGTCACCTTGTTGTTCAGGTCGTACTCGTACTTCTTGATGGTGGTGTGGTGCCACACGAACATCACCGTCAAAAGGATGAGCGCCAGGAGGAGCGGCACCCACGCCCCGTCCAGGAACTTGATCAGCGACGCTGAGAAGTAGAACGCCTCGATGGAGCCGAAGAAGACGAGGAAGGCCAGCGCTAGCGCCGGCGGACGGTGCCAGCACAGCACCATCACCAGCGACATCAGGCACGTCGTCACCAGCATCACGGTGATCACCGCCAGCCCCGACGCGTTCCCCATGTGCTTCGTGTCGCGGAACCCGACGGTGACGGCTATGCAGAGGATCATGAGCAGCCAGTTGATCTCCGGGATGTAGATCTGGCCATGGATCTTTTCGGAGGTATGCACGACCTTTACTCGCGGGAAGCAGCTGAGCGACTGGCTCTGGTTGATGATGGAGAATGTCCCGCTGATGATCGCTTGGCTTCCGACCACCGAAGCCAGGATCGCCAGCACCAGCACAGGCCACCTCACGATCTCTGCATTTTTTACTGTCAGTATCTGACTAACTGAAAGTGTAAATGCAGAGCAGCACAGGTTTTTGACAGATACTGTACGTCTGTACTTTGCTACTGTAAGAATCACCAGCTAGTAATAGCATTAGTATACTTCGTTAGATGTACCTGGAACAGAGACGTAGAATCCAATCTGGTAGCTTGAATCGAAGTCATGGTGCTGGGTTAAGAAGGCAGCTTGGCCCATGTATCCCAGGATCAATGCAGGATACACTAAAGAAGTAAAAGCAAGCTGCAGAGAACAAGTAGCATTGTTAAGATTTGCATAGACAGCTTGATGAACCGAACACAAATTATAAAGAACTGAGATTAAAATGATGTGCTCAATTACCTGGATTGAGCTGTAGGAGAAGTGGCCAAGATCTGCAAACATTGCTTCAGACCCTGCAACTCAAAACATGTCAGACTGATGGAAATTCCCCTGTGTAGTTTTGCCAATTACTTCTGAAGTGTGCTGAACTTTACCTGTCATGCAAAGAAGAATCCCTCCCAGGGACATCCAACCAGACTTCTTGGTCTTCTTCAAGAATTTGAGCATGAATACGGGATTAAGTGCCTGGTAAACCTGAGGGTTCCAGCGGAAGATGTTGTACAAGCCCAGCGTGCTCATGCAGATCAGCCAGGCTAGAATGATCGGAGCAAAGAGAAAACCAACGCGATGGGTACCGTAATGCTGGAGAGCGAACAGGAACAGTAGTATGGCGCAGGTTATCGGAATGACAGCATCTGCATGAAGCGAAGAAGAGGAAATTGAGCAAGAAGAATGTCATGGTAAACATGTGACAGAAAGCTAATGTAGCTTTATGGTTAACACTAGTATAATCCCATTCACCAGTTTTGTCATTCTCTCTTTCAGATTCAGTTTATGAAAGAAATTCAGACATGCAAGTCATCATGCCAATAGTCTTGCTAGAGAGCTGTTAGCTACTTAACTGGGAGCATTAGGGTCAGGTAAAACTGTAATAGTAGTAATACCAATTCAGCAGCCTGTTCCGTTCTATTCTACAAAATCAGATATAAGCCGGTTTATCAAACTATTTTAGTTTGATAAAACGACTTATATTATCGAACAGAGTGATATTATTCTTACCAGCACAGAGCTGCCTAAATCATGTCAATTTTGCTAAGCTATTGGTTATAAAGCAGTGCATGAATTAGGACCTGTCTTTGATGAATTTTTTTTTTTGTAGGAAATTGGAAGGACTGAAATTCTATTGGAAAATACCTACATTTAGAATAAAAGCAGGATTTCTTTGAAATCCTATGGAATGGAGCAACAAGTAGGATCTCCTTTTCATTTAGAAGAGCAAGAATTGACCGGTTAATAAGAAAAACTATCCGAAAACCGTACATCAGCGAAGGCCGCACACCAGCCCAGCCCATTGATCCGTCACCCAAGTGACCAAATCCTACACCCTACCACACCACTCCGGTTTCGGGAGCCCCCTGGCTACCACAGTAGTCCCTAAGCGCGCACCTCCATTGGAGTTTTGAAGGAAACAGAACATTTAGTCCTAACTCATGTTTTATTCTCTTTGTGTCTTGAATTCATAGTTTTTTCCTATGCGGTATCAAAATAGTAGTATTTTGGAAAGTTGATGTTTTTGCTTTGAAATTTAGTTACATGAGCCAACAATTCCAGCGGTTTTGCTATTCTAAACTGGTCCTTAGCAGCCACAAGAAAGTGTTTCTTTTGATCAAATTTTTAGCATTCACTTCATAGATACTAGCATACATGAGCGCACAATTCTAACGGTTTTCCTAGTATTCATATATTTTATCTGCGCGGTATCAAAATAGTAGTATTTTGGAAAGTTGATGTGTTTTTGCTTTGAAATTTAGCTACATGAGGCCCAGAGTTCCAGCGGTTTTCCAATTGTTTGGTTATTTTCCTGTGTTCTGGACTTCATTCCGAACAGGGCCTTAGCAGCCACAAGCAAGTTCTTCTTCTGATCAAAATTTCAGTATTCACTTCATAGATACTACCAGCATACAGAGACAAGGCCTAGGAAATACTGAAATTAAAAAAAAATACAGTTGAGAGCTTCAGACTTACACTCATGCTGACTCTTGGACAGGGAGAGCTCAAGCCCTGACACAGCCGAAAACACTGCACCGCAAGAGGCAAAATCAGCAGCAGTGAGTAACTGTTCTTTACTCTCTGGATAACCAACTGAATAAACAGAGCATGTGGCCAAGTCTGAAGATATGAATTACCAGATATGGCTGGAGTGAGGACGCCGTCGCCGATGATCATGCATGTCCCGATCATGACCATGACGAGCAGCGCGGTCTTGAGGCTCCTGTGCATCTCGAGCCAGTCCTTGAGGCGTGACCTGTGGCCGGCGGCGGCCTCCGGCGGGTGCTCGAGCCTGTAGGTGGAGAGCTCCTCGTCGGCGACCTGGCGGTTGGGGAGCAGGCTGACGTTGGCGTGCCTGCAGATGAGGGAGTAGAGCGCGAAGGTGCCGCCCTCGCCGTTGTCGTCGGCGCGGAGCACGATGGAGACGTACTTGAGGAGCGGGATGAGGGTGAGCGTCCAGAAGACGAAGGAGAGGACGCCGAGGATCTCCTCGTTGGTGTCGGAGTGGGTGATGTCGTCGGCGAAGGTGCTCTTGTACACGTACAGCGGCGAGATGCTCAGGTCGCCGTACACCACGCCCAGGCTCTGGTACGCCAGCAGCATCGTCGTCCGCCATGACTCCCGCTGCAGCCAACATACATCAGTTACTTGGGCATTCGCTCTCAATTGAGCTAGCTAGCTGATTCCTAAGAACATGTATTGAGTTTAAGCAAGAAATGCTCACCTTTCCGGGCTCCATGACGCTCCAAAACTCAGGATTCTCGTCGAAGAAATAGGTAGCTAGGCTCTGTCGATCATAGCACTACGCCTTCCTCCTGCTGGCTCCAAGAAACACATCGGCGCAAAACAAGACTGTTAAAAAAGATTGATCCAACCAAGAACAAGGTTGCCTCGCGAGAAGCTAAGAGCTGGCAATGCGAGGATACTATATTACTCGAAGTGGTACTATGGAATCAGACGATATATAAAGCATATGAACGGAAGAAGGGGAAAAGCGCCAAGAGATCATTGAAACAGGGGAAGGAGAAGAATTGGCATACATATCCGAGGAAAACATGGTGGAGCCACAGCATATTATCACCGATTGGAGAGAGAGTAGAAGCGTGTCACGTGTGGTGGGGAGAGGCACACCTACAAACTCCACTACTTTTTTTCTCGACAAAAACAAACTCCACTAGCTACTCGTGGTCACTCCTCTCAAAAAAACTGAAGAGATATCCAATTCGTTCAGATAAAATCATGGGATATAAAATCCATGGATGGGGAGGAAGCTTTTGGGCAGGGTATCAATATAATTGAGAACGTGGAGATGCACCGAGGCCGGTGAGGAGTGAGGACAGGAGGAGGCGGCCGGCCGTGTGGTGTGGTGTGGGGCCGAGAACAAAAGCATGTGAGCTCACATTCTCACGGCACTCTGCCGACTCGACTCCTCCTCCCGGCAACTTTAGCTTTCAGAGATACTGTCGTCTGCGTGCGTTAATGGTGGGACTCAGGGGCATCTAGCTATCATCGCTAGTGATTTCTGCCTAAAAATCTAGCCTTTTCGCTTTGACGCAAAGCGATGCAAAGGATTGGTGATGCCTAGCTAAAATATGAGTCTCTTCTAGACATGAGATATCTTGAGAGTTTGGCAGGGAGACTGATTGGTCCGAAATTGGTCGAGCAGGCGGATGATAACTGATCTACACCAACTCTACGTCCCTACCAACTATGAATGGATGAAAGCAAGAGACTTGCTCGATTTCCATACTGCTTCCTCCCCATCAGAATATCAGATCGACTTTTTTGTTCAAAAATAAATAAACAATCGACTTCATCGCTGCTAGCTCCTGCATGCCTAGTGTCTAACCTCGTGTGTGTGAGCTGGGGATCGAGAAAGCAGAAGAATCTTGACATTCTTCCAATTAATGCAGGGAGATGCCGATACAGATCTATCCAATAATTTCTTTATAATCGTGCAGGGAGATGCAGGGAGAATCAAGATCATGATCTTTTCTTTTTCTTGCAAGAATGGAGCAAGTACCAACAGCACGACACCCAAACAGATATTGAGGATGAGAATTTCTCGGCTGACCTTCTGTCGCGAATGCAGAACCGCCGGGAGAGCTCGTAACAGTGGAACTTCTTCTCGCCACCTGGAGACAGATGTCGTGCGCCACTGAAATAATCTCGAATAAAATAGCAGGACGGCCCCTGATCGATCATGTGACGCAAACAGAAAGCGGTTGACGGCCGGCCGGCCTAGTGCCACCGCGCGACAACGCCCGAGGTTTTGTGGTAGAGAAATGGCGGAGTAGCGAGCTCTGGTTCTTCACAGGCTGTCTGTCTATCTATCTCGTGGATCTCGCGGCGTGAGCGTCAGCGGAAGATAGGAGCGAATCGTATCCGCCACTCCGTCAAGTAATTACTGCCAAAAAAATACTGCATGGTACTACGCTAAATGACAGCGGCGTCCGTTTCTTCCTAAGAATTAATGGATTTTGGGTCTATCCAAATGTGACGTTACGTTGCCGTCGTCGCCCCTCTCCTTCGTCGCATCAATGGCGACGCCCCGCTGCCGCTGCCGCCGCCTCGCTCGCCCTCGGCGCCATCGACTCGACGTGCCGTGTGCGTGGCGCGATCAGCGTGGGTTCCGGCCGGCTCTTGTGGTGGGCCACTGAGAAGAACGTCGGGTTCGTGGAGGAAAAGTAAAACGTTCTTCCAGTCGCCCAGAAGTCACCAGGTTTTCCTTCCGAGATGCGGTGCCCGGCCGTCACGATGATTGGCATCGCGCGCAGTCAAACTTCGGTGGAACATCTCCAAAACCTAGACTTGCATGCATGCACGACGATCATCGGAATCAGAATTTGCTTTTGGTGCTGGATTTCCAGGTAGCTGCTGCTTGCTTCTTTTTTTTTTTTGCGAAACAAAGTATAGACGTAGACGTTCACATATACGCATATACACTCACCCTACAAATGCACACACACCCTACCCCTATGAGCACCTTCGAGAGACTGCGTCCAAAAACTTTATCTGACACGGGTTTTAAGATTAACGAAGTCACCACTGGCGCTTCGACGCGAACGTCACCTCCACTGAAGAATATTACTCATTTAATGAGACACCAAAGTGTCAAACCTTGGGTTTAAACTCTAGTGGGCTGGGCCTGCCACTGCCCACCTAACCACCCAACTACAGGTTGGTTCTCGAATTCGTTCTTGTCCAGTGTGCACCAATGTCATGTCTCTGTAAGGGCATCTCCACCGTCCGACATCTAAATAATTCTGGGTCATCTGAAATAGTCTGTATGGATTGATGGACCAGCACATTTCAATTGTACGATTCAAACGTACCGACCAGCGGCAACAACCACGGTAATCAAAGCTATCGCTGACCAGTGTCGCCACCGCCTCAGCTTCTGCGGCTGCATTGATGTTGATGGAGCTGGGATGATGCACGTGCATTGATGGCCAGGGCTACTTAAACCGACCTCACGCGGTCGAGCCTCAAGTCGTTGTGTCACCGGAACTCCAACAGCATCCATACAAACCAGGGCGCAACATGCGCTACGTGCCCTTGCACGAGTGCCAACGACGGTGGGGGCAGGTCGACCCTTGCCGCCGTCACAATGTTTCTCTGCCGCACGGATGGCATCTCAACAAGGCAGGTTCCCCGTGTCGCCATGGCGTATCTCTGCATGCAACAAACCAAGTTCTATAAGAACTCACCCTCGAAGAACGAAAGTGTTATCGAGATTAAATCTCATGGATGCACACATACGGCTCAAAGACGACCTCCGTTCCCTCGATGCAGTGAAGCAGTGTTAGTAGAAGATCCATCGGGAAATTCCAGCAACACGATGGCATGGTGATGGTGGAGAATCACTTGGGCATGGCTTCGCCAAGGCGGAGCCCGAAGGGTGCAGCAACAACAAAGGTAGTGGTGTAGTGGAGTGGGAGCCCCCTCCGTTCTATATATATATATATATATATATATATATAGAGAGAGAGAGAGGGGGGTGTGCAGCCCCGCCACCTCTTCCACTTTCATGAGTGGAGCCTCTAGTCATGCTCTCTTTAATGGGTGGACCATCCACTAAAAATCCCAAAGGTTTTTTTTCCTTTAAATGAATGATACATTTTAAATTATTTTATTTAATATTTTTCAATTCCACTAAGTAACAAACATTAACATATAAATCCTTGAACTATTTCAATATCACCCAAAATTATTTCGGTGCTTCCCAAAACAATTCTTCCTGAAACACTTCCGGTGCTTTCCAAAATATTCTCCTATATTGTGTATCTTCTCAAAAGCGTCAACGAACGTTAAGTTTGTCACCATACGATTCGTGAATAATGTGGACATGATTGAGCCACCTTGTTTTAGTGAGAAACTCGTTTGATTGACATGTGGATGATTAGTAGTTGATATAAACCTTGTGAGTGAGAGTGGAATAGCCAGGTGGATCACAAGAGTGTGAGAGTGACTTTAATGAGACCTTAATACACCTAGGAAAGGAATTCCTTAAACAAGAATCCTTAGTCTTGAGTTTAGTAAACCCTAGGAAAATCCCCTTAATAAACCTCAACTATGGTTAGGATAAAATCCCTTCCAAATCATGTGAAATCATATCTATCCCTATACCCTCATCCATCCAATCTATCTGCTTATAGCAAAACCACGATAGTACTATAAATTCTTTATAAGTATCTTAAACTCAATTTTGAGTGATATCAGATCATATAAATTGGTCCTCAACAAAAGGACATCCATATGAGATTTCTCTCCACAACAAGAACCCTAGTTGTTATTCTGCATCTCATGCGATCTATCGATGCAAAAACATTTCCCAAGTTGTCTGAACTAAAGAAATGAAAATACAGAGAACCTATGGAAATTTGTAAGGTTCAAAATATTCATTTCAACTGGGATTCTATTTGGAGGATTACAATATATATTTTATTTCTATCCTATTTGTAATGTTATTTCTAAAACCATATTCCAAATAGAAGGATGTGATTCTTTTCAAAAGCATCTAAGCTAGTATCCAAGTCCATTGGATAGTTGATGTTAAAAATAATCATTTAGAACCAAAATACATGATAGAGACTGAAAACATGATCTTCATAAAACAAACATGGTTTTCATAAATCTAAGAAAGCCTACATATACATAGGATCCCGTGATCCACGGCTATAGATAGTGCATAAGACACCCTCTTAGTTGAGCTTGATGAGTACGCATGTACTCAATGTACCTTCTTATCCCTTTCTAGACCCTAGAGGAGACAGAACAACCATACAAACTACAATAGGACGACGAGGAGGACCACTGCGAGGAGCGAACGTCTTGCACCAGGAGAAAAGTAGTTGACAACTCAATTTAGATATAGTTAAGACTGAGATAAAATATTAGAGGGGACCGATCACCAAACCTTAGACTAGTCACAATAGGAAGTATCATAGACTAGTATCATACATATGATACAAATTTATGATAAAACACATATAATGCATAGTATTATGAATTAGAATCATAGTTCTATCATATTTAATGTTTTGTAGAATCTCAATGCAAATGTGTGTACATGATGTGTTTGCCACTAAAATTTCTAGTTTTACGTGCTATGATACAGTATCTACCTATGATACTAGTCTCACATCTCTCCTTATTAATTGATGTGCCACATAAGATTTTTGCCTACATGACATGCATGATACTACCTATGATACTCCATTGTGGCTAGTCTTAGAACCTATACGTAGAGTATTGCATGGCAACAATCATAAGTCCTGAGTGCTCGAAGTAGGTCTTGTCATGGTGTAATTGACGAGTTGCTTCTTCTGGATTTTGGTTTGATTAGGCTCTTACCTGGCAAGTTCATTGCTCTATGGAGGTTTGGGAGATCTATTTTAGAGGATCTTTTGCGATGAAATACTATAGTCAAACACCTTTTGGACATGTTATGTTCATATAGCCACTCCGTTGGGTGTAATATTCCGTGAAGGTTATGCTAATGACTTGTACACTATAAAACCAAATCAAATGTGCAAGGAGTATGCATGTACATATGACACGGCCTCATGAACACATTTTCTCATTAGATGGTGCACGAGTATAATCTATGGTCATTGCAAACAAATAGAACCAAATAGAACATCAAGTAGGTTCAAGTCAAGAACTACATGCTTTATACTTACATTGGAGACACAAATCGCAGAAATGGTGCTAGTGAGCCAAGTAGGATGCACAATTAATGATAGATAAGATTTGGATGTTTGGTTTATCAATCATGTGACAGAAAATTATTCAGCGCATGTGTTAAATGATGATTAGGTAATATGGGCTAAGCATCGAATTATTATTTGTTCCTTAAGGGTGTGTCGGTGTGTTGATTCACTTTTATTTACAAGTCTTACTTCTACCCTCCTAAAAATATAATTTTACGAAAGGTTATTCTAAAATTTTAACACTCAGCATGATGAGGTAGTCCTAAATCATTAGTTTGGGCGAAACTTCAATCACTTTGACAAGTTCTATCCAAAAAAAAAAAATTCCTGAATTTTACACGCATGAATGCAATGTACGCATCTATTTTGCTTTTATATGTAACCTATAATTCTGGAATGCTACAGCTGTCAGCGACAGCATGCCTCTGAAACCCTATTCGATGAGATCCTACACCAGAAGGTGGGCAATAAGTTTTTTCGGGAGTGTTTTGGCACAACTGTTTGTTGTTCGGGTCCTTCATCTCTGGTTTACCTCCTCTTCGCCGACTTATTGTTCCTCGCCGATCTCTATGGATTTGGCGACCCCAACAACCACACGGGTGACCTCAACAACGAAACTGGTGTCGCAACCTTACCGGTCATGATGTAGTTGCTCATCCTCCCTTATGTTGCACTAGTTCGTCTTCCTTATGTAGAGCTGGTAGATATACTAAATACTATGCATTTGGTTAAGTCAGCTAGTTCTTGCGCGGCGTTGTTTTTGGTAACTAAACTCACTCGGAAATTGTCTCATTATGCTCTCTACTTAAGTTGTTGATAAATTCGATCAGGATTATGGATTGTATTATATAAGATTTTTTCCTATAGACTTGGGTTTATCGAATCCACGGGAAGATTTCTTTTGCTATAAGATCACTCGAACAAGATTTCTAGTTTTTGCGTAACTCTTGTCTTACCGGATCTGTGGTTTTCTTGCATTGACGATGTTGGAAATAGGCCTAGGCTTAAGGCTTCACCTGCAATTGAGCGTTAGTAGATGTGATTTAAAAGATAAAATTAAGCTCACATGTAACAATATATATCAAGGTAAAGATGCAACATAATGTGAGCGATGCATCCTAACGAGGACTATAATACCGGAGGCCGTGGTTTTTACGGATCAATTATATACCCCCAAGTTCCAACGCAACACGTGGACTCATGGTATCTATCTATCTATTATATACTAAAAGGATTTAATAGAGACGCCACGTTAATCCACATCATCTAAATTAATTTTGATAGTTAGATCTAACGTAACATATTTGACACTATTTACATTAACATGGTCACGTTGCACCTCCGAAATTAAGGATATAGCTGGAATCGTGGTGGACTTACTAATTACGCAGTCCATTTAAAATACGTATGGGATACTTCACAAGTCAAATGAAAAACGTAGTTGTGTGCCTTCGAAATACCAAACATCTACGTGACTAACACTTCGTTGGATCGTGAGAGCCGCAATCAGAGATTTTTTTGTTGTTGCCTGGAACGTGATACTTCCAGCCAACCAATTTTCCGTACGTGGTGGCTAGATATGACTCTAGAATTTTTTTTGTAAATAATCAGTACACACTCTCTCTATTACTCCTACGTTCATGATACCAAATTATTTTCCTACGTTCTTTATTTTCCTACGTTCTTTATTTAGTTATAAAGTTGAATTTTGTGAAGTTTGATCAAAGATGTAGCAATAAATATCGACATTCATGATACCAAATATATACAATATGATAATATATTATATCGTGATTCTAATAGTAATGATTTTATATTGTAGATATTGATATTATTTCCTATATATTTGTTCAAATGTTATAAAGTTTGATTTTGACTCAAATCAAGAAAAAAGTATAATTATAAACGTAGTGAGTACGTTGTTTCTACAACTGGTACACATAAATAATAACTTTTTTTACTACCACTAGACCAACATACTAAAAAACGCCTTCGAAAATTTGGAGTCGTGGAATTTTAATGGTTAGGTTGTAAGTCTAGAATTATTTTATAAATTGTAAATAATCACTACATACATTCTTTGTTTTTTTTACTTACCCTACGTTTTGTATTTTATCAAAGTCAAATTTTGTAAATTTTAATAAAAAAGTAGCATTAAATGTCGATATCCATAATAACAAATATTTATAATATATAAATACATTTTATGAAGATTTTAATAATAATGATTTTACATTTTAAATGTTGATATTTTCCCTATATATTTGTTCAAACTTTATAATGTTTTATTTTGACTAAAATTCAGAACATAGGGCAATTGTGAATGTACGGAGTACGCTGGTTCTATAGTTGGGTACATATAATGAAAATTTTATTTAACTACCATCTGACCAATACACTAACAAAATGCTAGAGGTTGTTCAGAGTCGTGAAATTTTAAAATAAATGAAGTCACAACATTAATCACACTATGTATGTTGTTTTGATGATGATTTTGTGACGATTCTAACAATAAGTACTTATTTTATGATTTAGATGTTGACATTTTTTGTTATTCATTAGGTCAAATTTTAGAAAGTTTGGTTTGATTAAAACTCGGAATGGAGGGTAATGGATAATGGAGGGAGTACGTTGTTCCTACAACTGAGCACACATAAAATGAAAATATTATTATTTGAATTCAATTAGATCAAAACACTAACAAAATGTCCACAAGAGTTCAGAGTCGTGGAGTTTTAAAATTATTGAAGTCATGACATTAGTCGCATACATTGTACATTATTTTGATGATTGAGTACACATAATTGAAGTTTTTTCGACTGCTATCGGACCAACACTCCCACAAAACACATGAGGGGTTTCCGAGTTCGGAGTCATGGAGTTTAAAGATTAGTGAAATCACAACATCAATAGCCCTAGGAATAAGAACGTCCCTCACACTTAAAAAAACGACAAAATGATACACACAATGCTAAATCAACACATATTCTCTTGAGGATGCAAAAGTCCCTCCACTAGAGGATACTCCGACTTATTGAGACACAGAACATCAATCCTTCAAATTTGATGAAGATACAACATTACTCGGCATAAAATATTTTTTTCTTAATTATCCACATAGACTGGGTAAAGTCACCACAGGTTCCTGCTTAATATGTTTTATATTAGTATCCACACAATACGTCAACACTACTTTTTAATCAGAAGACCTAAAGACAGTACACTTAATTCATATGAATTATTTTGGTAGATTTTTCTTGCTTTGTATGGTAGACGTATCTGACTATTGTGTGTGTCTTTCTATAATTCAACAAAATAAAAATAAGAGCACATGTCATTCAAATTTGATAGTAAAATTCACGATTAATTTAGATTCTCGAACTATGCTTTCCAAGACGCATAGTCATTTTGCATAAGAAAAAAATGCAAAAATAACAATTGACGCATAAGAGTGTGGAAAATTAGAGTCATACTTCTCTAAATTTCACTATTGACGCATAAGAGTGTGGAAAATTAGAGTCATACTTCTCTAAATTTCACTATTGACGCAATCTTTAACATATATTGATATAACAAAAATAATGGCCAAATTTTCACCTCGCGCATGTTTCTAAAACATTGCACATTGTGACATATAGTGAGTAAATGATAGGAAGAAACATCGTAACAACATAATTCTTAATACTCAAATGTGACCTACCTATATATGAAGGAGGATAAACCGTTTTATCCTAATTCAAATATTTTCAAATCAAAGATAACTATCCTTGCACACTGATCTAACATCATGTAGAACTATAATTAAGTTTTCAAATCGAATATCTTTCGTAGGTGTTTTAACATATGACATGATAATCATTTGCCCAAAAAAAATTATATTGCCAAAGATTTCACTCACATACGTGATATTTTCTTACCTTGATATTTATGATAATTGAAGAACAATTTTGTTTATGGTTACATAATAGGAAATAATATGATATCAGCGAAACCATATTTTATTTTCTTGAACACTTTCAACCAACTACACATGATGCCCTCGCATTTGCGAGGGCCACTGTGCTAGTTAATATAAATAATATAATAGCCTTATGTATGATGACATCACTGTTATTCCCTAGAAGATAATCACACTCCATGAATGCGGTCACTTGAGCATGTCATCAAATCATGCAAATAACTCTACTCAAACCTTAATTTCTTTTACCGATCTCTTTGATATGGGTACCTGTTAAACCTTCAAAATCGAGATAAAAAGATCGAAGACTAGAAATGAATCTCTACTCACATATTGCATAATATCCCATAAGTAATTCAGACGCACATAACGTTGCGAGGCTAGGCCTCAACCCATAGACCAAGAGAACTACACGCATGGTTAGATCAATATATAATAAATCTCAAAGAGAGATGAATGATGATAAATCTTACAATACCACCAATTACAAATGAATAAAGATTAGAACATAGAGGGAGAGATGATGGAGATGATGATGATGATGCGGTGAAGGCACCATGTGCCTTGACCCCTTGTATCCACCACTCATTTCGCATCCAACGGACATCACAGCGTCTAACTCCAAAACAGCACACAACCAGCGCGGACAGCCTCCCCTAGATCAGCACTGTCCTGTGTGCGCGTTATTGGTGAAAGTGAGACTCGTGGCATCTATCGTGCGGACTGCCGATTTGTGCCTAATCTTTTTTTAGGATTCATCCTATTTTCCGGGAAGCAAGCCACGGTTGATATGAGGGCATGTACAATGGGGTGACGTCAGCCTTCTCTTAGATGTGCCACGTCGGATTTTTGCTTAGTTGGAGGAGAGAGAATGAAAGAAGAGAAGGTTGTCTTCCCTTAGCTAAGAGATCATCTCTTAGAAAATAAGGGAAGGCTATTTTCTCTATTGTACGACATATCTTCTCTTAGCAACATAATTTCCTACCAAATTTAATTAATTATCATTAATTGCTAGGGAAGGCTATAAGAGATAATGCATTGTAGGACTTCTACTTATTGTCTTCCCTAGATGATGTGGCGGGATAAGGGAAGGCGTGCTTTCTTTAGCATTGTACATGCCCTGATGCCTGCAGGATCTCACATTTGGTAGACCGGTCTTCACGGTTTGGCAGGGAGCTGGATTGGTCCGAATTGGCAAACTCGGAGCAATCATGAATGAAAAGCAACGGACTTGCTCTCCTGCTTCCCCTCTGCGAGATCCACTATTTTTTTTTTATCGTCGTGCAGGAACGGAAGAATAATAAGTTATAAACAGATTGGAAGCCAGTTGCTGACTGACCTTGTGTAGCATTCGACAAGCAGGGGATGGATGGATGGCGGAAGAATCAGTGAAGGATCAGAGTGCTGCTTAGAATATAATCTTTGACACGTACACCTCGTCAGTCGTCATCACATGTTGTGTCATATTGGGTCCAGCTTTGGTCCCTCCTTTCGCCGGAGGACAGCAGGATACTATGACTACTGGGTGCACACGGCTCCTGATGCTCGCTTAGGATATCTTCTGCTAGGCTGGTTGGCGGCATACTAGGAGGCTTTTTTGACGAGTCTTCTTTTTTATTACATGTTTCTTTTCTTTGATTGATTTTTATATCAATCAATGGTGATGCTTAAGATGTAAACTATATTTTCTTAAACGTATTATTAATAAAAGAATGTGTGCATCATCACGATGCAGAAGCCGAGTATATCCCCATTTCGGAAAAAAAATTTCACATGTTGTGTCAATGTCATAATCTCCGATCCTGAATAAAATACACACCTCGTGATCATCTGATGCAACAGAGGGCGTGGCGACGGGAGGATCGATCGATCATCAGACGGCCGGCCGGCCACACCACGCAAGCGTATATTTTCTTTTAGTTCCAAAAAAAGTAAAGAAATGGCGTGACGGGTACCGAGAGCACATGGGCTAGCTGCTGTGTTTGCTATCTCCTCGTGGATCTCGCAACCTACGCGTCACCCATATACACCACGTACCACGCACATGGATGAGCGAAACAGATCGAACGGGATAATGCAGTCCGTTCCTTGCAAAGAACGAAAATTGAACGCCGTTCTTATTTTGGTCCCAGCGGCGGCGGTGGACATGGCACGTTACGTTGCTGTCGGCGGCCGCATCAGTCGCAACGCCGTGGTGCATCGTGGGCGGCGGCGACGTACACTGCCGGCCGGTATTCCGGCTGCTTTCGCCGCGGAAGGTGAGTCGCTGACAGGAACATCCATCGGTGTCACCGGGAGAACAATAATCTCCGAGTCGCTTGCGGACAAGTCGCCCGGGTTTCCCGAGCTACTACGGTGGCCCGTGACGCCGACGGGACGAAGGTTGGATGATTGACACAACGTGCAGGTCTCACTCACACGCGCGCGTGCTGGAACAGTGGAACCGAACCCGAACAGACTGCCTCAAGCTACTCCAGAAGATGATCTCTCCGGTCTCCGGAACTGCAGCTAGGAAGAGCTACTGAACGGACGGCTCCAAATGCACCGAAGCCTTGCTTGTCTGATGTCACGGTGTCCGCTGCTCTGTCACGTGTGCACACTTTATCTCCAACTGGGCGATGCATTTCAGACGCCTAAAAGTGGTCGCGAGCGTCTGTTTGCGTCGTTCCGTGGACATATTTTATCCGCGCGTTCATTTGCGTCTGGGTGTGCTTCTAACGGCCGACCATTTTTTGTTTTGCAAATATATTAAAAATATTTAAAAAGCATAAAAACTACTACCACTAGTAGAAAAAAGGTCTTCCATCCCAACCCATTAGTTCCCAAATATTTTGATCCGGGACTAATGGGGTCTTTAGTCCCGGAACCGGGACTAAAAGGTATCCTTCCAACCGAGACTAAAGGGCTATGGTGGGATGCGGCCGACGTAGGCCTCTTTAGTTCCGGTTGGTGTTACCAACCGGGACTAAATGGTACCCTTTTGTTCCGGTTGGTATTCCGAACCGGGACTAAAGGTTTTTTCTGGTTTTTACTCCCCACACACCCTTCACTCCCCCCGTGGATCGCCTTTTTTGTTTTGTAAAATACAATAGAAAATGATAGAAAATTCAAAAAATAAAATCTTTTCAGATTCTTGTATGATATGAAACCTACTATTCGGTGAAATTAAGAAATTCGAATTTTCTCTTTTTCTGCAAAAAAAAAGGTTTGAAAAATGGTAAAACCGCATTAACTTTTGCATACGACGTCGGGAAAAAACGTATAATATACCAAAATCATCGTCGCCAAATAGTTCTGGTCAAATCAAAAACTTCCCATGGTTGTAGTTTCGTCAATCTTATCTATTCTAACTTGAAAACCTCTTTTTAACGGCAACTGCAAATACGAGAGTGACACCAACAGTGATATCACCCATATGGGGACCAATTTTTTAACAAAATTATGAAACAAATCTGAAACATATTAAAATATAACTAAAACATGAATATTTTTTTGTGAAACCAACTGCAGTGACGGGAGCAGTGATGTCATCATTTTCACTTTTTGTCACAATGTTTTCCATGTTCTTTTGTTTCATAAAAATTTCACTTGTGTTTCAATTATTACTTTTATATTAGATAAATGACAAAAGGCTCACCAATCTCAATGCGGGAGGTGGACGGCTGTTGCCGGTAAAATTGTTGTGTTCGTTGTTACTTGCGGTAAGTGTAAGAAAAGTTATACTACTATAGTGTCTACTCTCGTTCAACTCGTATTTATAAGATTCCCCGCAAAATAAGAACTCATTATAAGGTAAGCCACCTCAATTTGACTTGACCAAGAGTTTGAGTTGCAGAGTTTCCCATACTCCCTGATGAATGTATTGGGGATTCGGACGGATTCACGAATCAAGAGAGGACCTAAACGGACACCAA
This sequence comes from Lolium rigidum, assembly GCF_022539505.1. Taxonomy (NCBI): domain Eukaryota; kingdom Viridiplantae; phylum Streptophyta; class Magnoliopsida; order Poales; family Poaceae; genus Lolium; species Lolium rigidum. The sequence goes on along the minus strand of NC_061514.1, from coordinate 329,140,648 downwards.
CTCTTGAATTACAGTCGACGAATATCGTTTCCAAAAATAAACCGACTCCACGTACGTTTCGCACCTAATTACGGATCTTCCACCCAATCTATCCTTCTCCCGTCGATGGCCGCCGGTAACCTGGGCGGCAGGCCCTACGCCGCCGCAGGTAGAAGCGGCAACGTCCACTCTCCGACCCTGCCCGTCGGATTCCTCTGCGACGCCGAGGCCGCCCTCGCCGTCTTCCGCGGCACCCGCCGCGGCAGCCGACTAGACCGCAACACACGCCTCAAGACCCTCACGTTCTCCGTGGACAAAGACCTCTACCGCGCCGCCAAACCCTACTGGATGCTCAGGGACAACGTCGATCAGGCAGACGACGACGACAGGGTGTGCGGCCTCGCTCTCGCCCACCCTGCCACATCCGAGCTGGAGGAGCTCTGCCTCACCCGCAAAGAATGGTCGTGCGGTTTTGAGTACCGCCCACGCCTCGAGTTCCTCTCGTGCGGCGGCACGCTCCGGGTGCTGGAGCTCAAGCGCTGCAACCTCGATCCGCCGACGACGGCGGAGGCGCGGTGCAAGGTGATGGCTTTCCCTAGTCTCACGGATCTGCGGCTGGAAACATGCGTTGTCTCGGAGGGGTATCTCCAGGCCGTTGTCGACGCCGCAACGGCGCTCGCCAAGCTCGTGCTGGTCAACGTCAAGTACACGGCGGCGGAGAAGGCGGATTCCTCCGGGCGGTCCTCCGGCTCCGGGGACAAATCTTTTGGCCTGGGCTTCCGTCTCAGGTGCCCGACAGTCGCTGCCTTGGTGCTCGACACCAGGCGCAACGAGAAGCATGAGGCTTTGGGTAAGAACAGCGGCATCGAGCTCGACATGCCAAGCTTGCTCTCCCTCAACTACAGGGGATTCCCCGTCAAGCTCTCGCTGACGTCGCCAGTCCCGGAACTCACAGGAGTCGATCTTGACACCACTTACTACAATGGTGATTGCCGCGTCGAACACTATGCGCCCACAGCGAGCATGCTGACAAGCCTCTCAAGCACGAGGTCCTTGACGCTGCATATGCGCTGCATCAAGGAGATCGTCACTAGCCACACCATCCTGCCTACTTTCCCAAACCTCAACCTCCTCGAAATAAACGGGGAAAACGAGTACATGAACAGCGATACGCAGTTAGCAATGGCCAGGCTGCTTGGCTCTTGCCCGGCCATGTCCAAACTCCGGCTTATGTTGAACAATAAACCAGCTAATCGGTTCTGCCGGAAGTCGAAGAAGGATCCACCTGGAGGGTCCTTCAGCGTATCCATGGCTCGATTCAAAAGGCTCGCCTACGTGGCCCATGCTCAAGGTGGCAACGGCTCCGGAGTTTCTTGCGAGATCTCGGAGCCCGCCGCCTTGAGCAGCTGCACCTTCGGCTGCTTGCGCAAGGTGACGCTACAGTTTAAGGCCAATGAGCTCGACTGTTTCCCGGTCCAGCTCGCCAAGTTCGTGGCCGAGAACGCCATGGTTCTCAAGGAGATGCACGTCGATGATGGGGTACAGTTTTGGACAGACCACCTGTACAACAATCTTGCAAGATGGAGAGCGGATTCATTCCAGAGGAAAAACCTGCCGGACACAGGAGGGTTTAGGGTCTATAAATCTGCCAACGCCTAACTGACTGTGTGTTACATTCTGGTTATTATTATGTACACTGTTTGGCTAGATATATAGGAGATTTGTGCAATTAATCGACAAAAACAGGCGATAATAAATTGGCAAAAATTCAAGTTCCACATTCGTCACAGAAAAAGAAAGTTCACTTCCTCTTTAAACAAACATTATGGGCTTCTTTGATTCAAAATGTTTTACATAATATAAATTGTAGTTTCCGAAGATTTATTCTATGTGGGTTGTTTGATTTGTATGATTGAAACAACTTTTTCTAAAAACTCGTTTGCACTACTTTTCGGAGGAAAATTCTATGAAACAAAAGTCTTGAACCTCCTGGAGAGGATAAGTTGTTTTTCTGCCAAAAGCGATGGCATCTCTCTCGTTCACCAGCGATGCTGGGGTGGGAAAGCATGGGAAGCGATTATGTTAGACATTATATTATTACTCTATGCCATAAATAATGAATGTTTGCCCTTGGTCTATGTAGATCAGGGGCCCAATTAACCCGTGAAACACTCCATTTGTCTAAACAGACCAGACTAGTAGATAACAGGCCTTTTGTTCCGGGTGGTAAGGCCCTTTTGTCGCGGGCGGCCAGCCGCGACAAAAGAGGCGCAACAAAAGGGTCCACCTTTTGTCGCGGGTCACTTACGACCCGCGACATAAGGTCCACCACGTGGCAGCCGCGGGGCGCGCACGGCACAGGCCCTTTTGTCGCGGGCGGTATTACCACCCGCGACAAAAGGCCCTCTACGTGGCGCGCGCACAACGCTGCTGCTTTAGGGTTTGAGGGGTGCAGCACCCCTCCCCCCTTCACCGACCGCCTCGTTATTTCATTTTTTTCGTTCGAAAATAGAAGTTGCATATATTTGTACGCTACTAGAAGTTGTACACGTTCATTCAATATATATATATATATATATATATAGATCGATCAAACAAATATTGGAAGCAAAAGTCGATTCCCCTTACACATATTCGTAGATTCCCTACATATATACATTTAGCTCACGATCGACAAGCGGTACTAACGACCGTCTACTTGGAGGTAGAGCATCTATTTGGACTAAACAAGCCTTTGTTGTTTAGTACTTCTTTAATCAAAAGTCCCGCCAGTTCCTCCGCGATTCCTAGTGCGTGTTCCTTTGGTTGGAGTCTGCCCCGCATGAAGTCGACCTATATACGAAAATGAGATGAGTATGACTATATCAGTCTTGATAACGAAATATTGATGATAATAAATAAAGTTGTGAATGTTATTGCTTACGTCGAATTTATTATTGTTCTGCTTCTCGGTGGTTAACATGCGAATGGACTCGCAAACGTAGTATCCACATAGATTCGTCCCTTGTGGCTGCCGGGGCACGGTACAGGAGTAAATGTTAGCTTCTCTGCCCAGCTACCGTCCTTACGATGTCTCTTGAAAGCGGTCCAAGCCCTGCCAGTGCAAAAGAATGATTGAATGAGTGGATAATTAATTGATATCTCACGAATGATAAAGCGCGGCGATGAAGGAAATTACACTTGGAGCAACTTCTCGCAAGTCCCGGAACCCGTCCACGCCTCCACTCAGTGGGTCTTTTACTTCAACTATTCCCTTATCGAGGTTGAATGTCTAGTAGAATCCAAGTGGAAGCTGCACATGTTATGCATATACGTCAGGAATTACACTTAACATCGAGTAAGAAAAATTGAATGTGCATAAAGATCATTAAGACTCTCACTCGTAGTTGTAAGGAAACAATATTGAATCACAGAAATATTGCTCCCCCAAAAACCTTAGTAGGTTTCCCCCCGTTTCTTGGGCATTATACTTTACCGTTTGAACATGTACTTTATCTGGGTCAACAAACCCAATATTGATAATATTATTACTTTTGCATTCACTGATCTTCAGTCTGCATAAGAGAACACATAAGATATAATGAGTATATATATGCAATGAAAACGAACATGAACTGAATGAAAATGAACTTATATGTAGTTAACAACTTACAAGCAATAGCAACTCATGAGAGATTTGTCGAGGGCATCTAGATTGAATAACCGCCGCAGTTCATTCATCTCAATATGGATCTCCTCCTTTCGGTAGTAATATTCCCATGGTATACTCGCCACGATGAACCTTATGTTCTCCTTGCATGCATCAAGGTACCACCGATGCAAATTCCGCATATGTGTTGGCAGTTTATGCAGCTGCTCTCTGTGCCGACCAAGTCGGCCCCGTAGACAAATTTAGGAGCTATATCAGCGAGTGGGTAGTGCAAGCATCTGCTGCAGACAGCAATTCCTCCACGGTAACGTCACAGGCAGCCGCTAGCTTTGCAGCTTCTTCCATATCGAAACCACCCTGTTCCTGGTACAACTTGGGAACATTAAGCACTTTGAGTGCTGGGATCGATTGTTTGGGCTGAGCACCGAGGAGGGGAACTTCCTTTCTCTTTTTGCCTTTTGTCGTTGGCTTGGCCTTGAGGGGTGCACTTGTTGAAGTTGACTTATTCTCAGCTGCACTTCTAGCTGATGATTTGCTCGTGCCAGCAATGTCCTTCTCCTTAGCCTTTTCAGCCTTCTTTTGGTCAATTACCTTCGCAAGAGTGCGTGTATAGTCATCCTTCTTCTCGTGTAAGTCATACTGCGATGGTGTGTTCAGAAAACTAGTAGCATATGCTATTTGCTTCTCTCGTGTATGGCTCGGCGCAGGAGGTTTTGGCTTATGAAAAAAATCATAATTGATTTTCTTAACAATGGCATCATTTTCCTCCGGGGTACGATCGTAAGGACGGGGGGGAGGAACCTTTGGTACTTTTGGGAGGGGCGACATCTTGCGGACAGGACTCTTGAAACGCTTCCGGCTGGGTGCATTCCGAGTCTTTTTGGCAGGAGGCGGCGGCGCTGGAGATGGAGATGGACTACCGATGTCGTGGCCGACGTCGTACCCATGGGGTGATGGTGGCGACATGTGATCAGTAGGAGGAGGTGATGGTGGCCTGCGATCATCTGGAGGAGGTGATGGTGACCTGCTCGGACGACTGGTACTAGGGGCTACCCAGCCTGGCAGCTTGATGTTCTTCTTTTCCCAGAGAATGACTTCTCCCAGCACCTCTCTGAGTGTAAGCCCCCCATCACCTCCAGGGATATCGAGCTCCAATGTCCCCCACGACGGGACAACTGAATCCACCCCGACACGAGCATAGCCAGCTGGAATCGGATTGCCATGCCATGTTGCCGGCTCACCTTCCGGTCCAAATGCCGGTAAGACATAGCCGACCGCCACCTTAACGAAACCTTCCCGAACACCTCATGGAGATCACAAGGTGTTTGCTCCTTGATTCCATCCAAGGGGTCGCCAGGACCGGCATCTATCATCATCCGTGTAGAAGGGGCCTCCGAGTCGGCCACGCTCGTTGTCTCGTCGCCGAGATATGTCGGCCGGTATTATCCGGCGGGCGTTGTCCTTTTAGTTCATTTATCTCCCGCCGCTGCTGCTGAAGCTCCCGCTGCTGCTGGTCAAGTCGGCGTTGGAACTCGGCCATCTGGTTATTCTGCACCTCCAGCTGGCGTTGTTTAGCTCTCGCTCGGCTTCTATAAGTCTCCGCGTCGGCCGGTGACAAGGGATTAACTTGTCAATGCCTACGGGTTATAGGCTAGGGTTTAGTTAGAAGTAGAGGGCAAGTAGATCTCGAAGGTTTCAGCCGAAAAGTACTCGACGATTACGAAAACTAGGGTTTGTGAACAATGATTCGATGATCTCTCCGTCCCTCGACTCCCCCTTTATATAAGAGGTGGAGCCGAGGGTTTCCTTTTGTACAAGTTACAGAGTCCGGGACGGTTTCTAACTCATCCCGCCGTATTACAAACAACACTTCCTATTACAACTCTACTTTCCTTAATATATCTTGGGCTCTCGAACCTTCTTATTCTTCGGGTAGTGGGCCTTCATTAAACCCCGGGTACTATCTTTGGCAGGCCCATTTGGGATGCCTATGTCGATAGCCCCCGAGATTTTGCTTGAATCGTAGAGTCGTGGAAAATCTCCACTCGTTTATTTTTATTCGTCAATTTAAACTTTTCTATATTTCTTTATATAAATTTCTATATTGTACAGGGATATTGGTAGTTGGGGCTAGTTCATCCGACGGATCAGGTACTAGTTAACCGCTCTAGTGGCAATCCGCAAAAACCTACTTCAAGATCACGTCCCCGGACATGATCTCGGGATATCGGTGTAAACTCCGACAGGTGCCGCTTAAGGTCTTACCATTCCGTCGAGTCCCGGCTAAATTTATCGAGTACCTAACGCGTCCGTTAGGATTTTTCTTCGTATCCGTTGATACGGATAAAAGTAGCAGAGCGCAGTCTTCGGCGATGCCACGCCCAGCAGAACGGATCTGGGTCTTACCTTCGCAAATTTGCGGCATTCAGAAATTGATCGCAACTTTGGCGTTCTGAGAATATATTGTCGAGTGCTTTTCCGGCTGTTGGAATGGCACATTTTATCGAGTCAAATATGACTTATATTAATCTCCCGATGGGAGTATATGTAGAGTTAATTATAACTCGAAATATACTCTCTTGCTTTTCTATCTTTCTTTCTTTTCCTTTTTAAATTTCATCGGGCACGCGAACAGCGTTCCCGATGGGAGTAGCCCCCGAGGCTACAGCCAAGAACTTGTGCTTGGTTGTAGGCTCAACATTTTAGTCCACCTTGTCGCTATATTGCCATTATTTCCCGATATTCTCTTTTTTTTTTTATCTTTCGGGTGCGCGAACAGCGCTCCCGATGGGAGTAGCCCCCGAGGCTACAGCCAAGAACTTGTGCTTGGTTGTAGGCTCCCGCAATTTCTATATTGCCATAGTCGAAATTTTACTTTTATCGAAGTAGCCCCCGAGCATTTGGGCAAAAACTTGTTTCGACCAAAGGCTCCCGAAGTATTCAAATAACTTCTCCTCGTCGCCATTCTCCTTTTATTTTTCTTGCCGACATACTTTCCGTTGTCAAATTCACTTCAGCTCTATTAATAATCGGGATTTTTCTCGCCTTGTGGGTCCATTGTTCCCACCACGTTGACACGTCGTGCAAGTGGGGGACACACGTCCTCCGCTTTTCCCGGCGCACGTACGGTAACGCTCGTGTCTGTTCCACTTAGTAAAAATACCTTTTTACCCTCGTATCTACTGGATCTTTTTCCACCACATGATTTCTTCATCCAACGGTTCACTGGTTCGCCCGAATCCTATATAAACCTTTCTTCAACCTCCGTCTACTCCCTCGCTTGCGCCGCACATTGTTCCCCTCTGCAAAAACTTCCTTTGCGCCCAACTCTGTTTGATCCTCCGCACGCACAAGCCTTGCTTTTCCAGTGCCGTTGATGCCACCGCGCACGCGACTCACTCGCCATAGTACTCCAGAATCCACGATGGCTGCTGAAGATCTTGAGTGGGAGAGATCTAAAATCTCCAACCAGGATGTTAACATGCTGAAGAGGCTTGGCTTGATGAAGAAAGAAGACGCCATCCGCTTTCCCAGCGAAGAAAGCTACCCTAACCCTCCAATGGAGTACCGGGTTAGTTTCGTTGATCATCTCATCCGCGGCCTTTCTACCCCAATTCACGATTTTCTTCGCGGTCTTCTCTTTGTCTATGGGATTCAGCTACACCAGCTGACCCCCAATTCCATCCTTCATATTTCTATTTTCATCACATTGTGCGAATGCTTCCTTGGAATCACTCCAAATTGGGTTCTTTGGAAACGCATTTTCTGCCTCCGCCGCAATGGCTCCCACAACGCCACTTATAACATAGGTGGAGTTGTTATTTGTGTCCGAACTGACGTTGATTACTTCGACGTCAAATTTCCCGATTCTGTCCAAGGATGGCGCAAAAGGTGGCTCTACATACGCGAAGAAAGTGCCAACTCTGTCGAGCACAACATAGTCCCTTTTGACGGAAGTGTTAAAATTCAACGCCGCCGTTCTCGGGATGCCGAAGCTTCCGAAGAAGAGAAAACGGCGACGAAGCGCTTATGACTCGTATTCATGAGCTTCAAAATACTCGAGGCAAAGAGCTTTCGGTGTTCAAATCACCGCCTACTTTCTTCGGATTAGAGTGCAGCCTCTTCAGTGCTCGCAAAATCCCCTTTGGACGTATGTCGGTGAAAATGACGCCAATAGGTTGTCGAAAGATCTTGCTCGTGAAGGACTTGGAAAGGCTTATTCGAAGAATTTCCTCGCTGAGCAAGAGGGATCCTATTCCTTCTTCTTGCCGCGTGGAACCATACAGCTCCACCAATCCTCTCCCCAAGGTATTTTGTCTTCTCGAGTTTTTATCTTGTTCCGAATTTTTCCTGCATCTCATTGTATTGATATCTCTCTAATTTTTCTTTTGTCGTTATTTTCCTGCAGAACCATCCTACTATGGATTCTCTTCCTCCTCTTCCTGAGGGTGGAGATGTCGAGGAAAGGGCCGTTGTCGCCGATGACAACCAGGAAGCCCCCTCTTTTGTGAATGAACCCGCAGATTCCCGAAAATCTGCGGGATCTATTGAAAAAGATGCTGCCTCTGAAGGTACTACGTCGGCACAATCTCCTCCTCCTGCTGTTTCTCCAAAGAACAAAAGGAAAAGGAGCAATGTCGAAGATTCCGGGACCTCCAAACCCGAAGAAACTGCCCCTTCACCGCGAAAGGCAGCTTATGATCCATATATCGAGAGTCTCATCAGCTCGTAAGTTCCTTGTTTCTTTTTATTTTTCTATTCGAAGAATTTTATGTGCCTTGCTTTTTATGCTGCCACCCTCTTTTTTTCACAGTGATGATGATGAAGAAACACCAACTTTGGATGTGGCTGCTCGAACGAGTACGTCACATACTTTAGTTATTTCGGAAAAGCCAGTTGAAGGAGAAGAATCGTCGCCTCCTCAAAAGAATGTCGGCACATCTACTCCTCCTTCGAGCCCCCTTGTCCCTTCACCGAAAAGGGCAAGGACTGAAGTAATTCCGGAGCCGAGTCTCCAATTGAGTAGCTCTTCAAACCCTCTCTTGGATGATGTAAGTTCTCCATACTCTTGTCACTCGTCTATATTTCCTTTGTTTGCTTTTAAATGCCATTATATTTTCCTTATACCGAAATTTTCTTGCTTTGTCTTTTTCTTTCCTTAACAGCCCATGATCAAAGAGCTTATTCGCATCGGTGCTCAATTCATTGGGTATCGTGAATATGCTCACCAAGATGAAGGTGATGCCTTGCCGCTTTCTTTTGTACCATTACTCTGTTACTCCTTTGTTGTCGATATTTTAACAGAGTTCTATCTTTCTTGGCAGAGAAAATGGCGGCTATCAACGAGCGTTCCAATGCACTAGCTCAAAAATTAGAGCAAAGTGAAGAGGCTCGTAAGAAGGCCGAATTAGACGCTGTTGAGGCTAGAGCAGAGGCTGACAAGGCCAAGACCGAAGCCGCCGGTGTCGAAGATCTTAGGAAGAGACTTCACGCTGCCGAGAATTCGCCGAGCGAGCACATAGCTGCACAATCTGCTCGCGAGGAAGCGATCCTTAAGCGTATAAGGACACAAAGTCGCCGCTTCCTCGCAAGTATCCGAACCACTTCACATCCTTTATATTTTCTTTTCGTATTCGCTTGTTGCTTAATACGTTTCTTCCTTGACAGATAGAACAGCTCAAGAGTTTGAACTCGAGGATCCCGACAATGATGTTCTTCTTGACGCCCTTTCAGTTCTCGAGTTTCATGGGTCAGAGGCACGCGAAGGCATTGATCATGTCAAAGCAGGGCTGTCGCGGCTCTTTCCTTATTTCTTTCCGAAGAAGGAGGAACCCGCAACTTTCCTGAACTTGGCCAAGTGCTTTGATCCACCAGAAGATCTTGGGCTGAAGGTGCGTCATGAGAATATGAAGGTCGCTGTTGAGAGCACTGTTGCCTTGGTAGCCAATAGCCAGCAAACTATCGACTGGGCGAAAGTTGGCGATACTGAGCAGATAGAACAATCAAGGTGGAGGTCGCTGATCAAGGCAGCTAAGCCCAACACGAAGAAAATCCTGGCCTATCTCGGGATCACGCCGTCTTCGACTCCTAGCTCATCAAGGCCGGAGGTCTAGTTGAATGCCTCTTTGCTTTTTCTTTTTAGCGTACCTCGTTCTTTTGGCTTTGTCGCCGTAGTGTTCTTGGCGATAACTGCTTCAGTAGGTCTCTAGAAGGTCCTTCTTTTGTAATAGACATGTATATATTATGGGAATGAATGGAAATCTATCTTTACTCAGTGATTGATGTCGAAATATCTCTTTTTTTTCAGTTAATTTTTGACAATTATACGCCAGCTCCTTCTACTCTTTTGGACCCGTCGAAATTCATGGTCCAGGTTCTCGATAGGTCTGGGGGTCCTGTGTTTTGCAACTCCATCCATTCTGCGATGAAGTCTGGCAGAACTTGCGACTTGATTGCTTTTCTTTTTTCATACGTGATGTCCCGAGGGAAAGTTCTATTCCCCAAAGGGAGACACGACCCGTAGCTTCTGGATTGTTCAGTATATTTGACAGAGGAGCCTCATTGACCACTATGATCGGGTGTGCCGAAAAATAGTGGCGCAATTTTCGTGCTGTTGTGAACACTCCGTATGCTAGCTTCTGGTACTGAGGGTACCTTTGTTTTGACAGCGATAAAACTTCGCTGACGAAGTAAACTGGCCTCTGTACTCCGTGGATTTTCCTTCTTCTTCTCTTTCGACAACTAGCGCCGTGCTCACAACTTGGGGCGTGGCTGCGATATATAACAGGAGAGGTTCCTTTTCCTTCGGTGCCACCAAGATTGGTGGTGTCGAGATTTTGCGCTTCAAATCTTCGAAGGCTCTGTCGGCTTCTTCGTTCCACTGGAATTTGTCTCCTTGTTTTATCAAAGCGTAGAATGGTAACGCTTTTTCTCCTAGCCTCGGCGACGAATCTGCTCAAAGCCGCGACTCGCCCAGCTTAGTCGTTGTATCTCTTTCAACTTTGTTGGCTTTCTCATTGTTACAATAGCTTGTATTTTATCGGGATTTGCTTCAATCCCTCTTGCCGAGACTAGAAACCCCAAGAGTTCTCCTCTGCCGGGACGCCAAAGGAACACTTCGTCGGGTTCAACTTCAGGCAGAATTTGTTGAGGTTGTCGAACGTTTCCTTGAGGTCCTCGATCAGTGTTGTCCCCTCTTTCGATGTTATGACGATGTCGTCGATGTATACTTGCACATTTTTCCCAATCTGTGTCGCCAAACACTTCTGCATCATCCTCTGATATGTTGCTCCCGCGTTTTTTAGACCAAAGGGCATTGTTCTGTAACAAAACACGCCATAAGGTGTAATGAACGCGGTCTTTACTTCATCTTCTTCTTTCAACCTGATCTGGTTATAACCAGAATACGCGTCCAGGAAGGAAAGACGTTCGCATCCAGCCGTGGAGTCGATAATTTGATCGATCCTTGGGAGGGGAAAGTGATCCTTTGGACAATGTTTATTGAGACACGTAAAGTCGACGCACATGCGAAGGACCTTAGTGTTTTTCTTTGGCACCATCACAGGATTTGCTACCCATGTGGCTTCTGTGAATATCTCTTTGATAAAACCAGCTTCTTGTAGTCGATTGATTTCTGACAGCATAGCTTTGCGGTTTGGTTCCGAAAAACGCCGCAAAGGTTGTTTGATTGGTCTCGCTGATGGATCCAAATTTAGGTGGTGCTCGGCAAGTTCCCTGGGTACTCCGGCATGTCAGCTGGACACCATGCGAAGATTTTCCAGTTCTCACGGAGGAACTCGACGAGCGCGCTTTCCTATGCGATATCCATGTTGTTTGCAATAGATGTCGTCTTTTTCGGTCCTGTCGGGTGAATCGCACCTCCTTAGAATTTTTCTCTCGTATTGAAAGTTGATTCTTTATTTGGCCTTCCAACGTCCGGCGTACGTCGTAATCGGTCATACTTTTCGACGCCAAATACTCGGCTTGCATCCCGAAAGTTTCGATAACCGATGAAAATCCTTGTCGCACTTATCGCCTAAGGCGAAGCTCCCTTTGATCGTGATTGGTCCCTTTGGTCCGGGCAATCTCCACAACAGGTATGTATAGTGTGGTACTGCCATAAATCTAGCATATGCTGGTCGTCCCAACAAAGCGTGGTACTCGCGATGGAAAATCCACGACTTCAAACTCCAGTTTCTCGATTCTATAATTTTCTCGGGTTCCAAACCGAACGTCGAGGTTGATCTTCCCCAATGGGTAACTTGGTTTCTCCGGTGTGATGCCGTGGAACCTTGTGTCCGTTGGCTTCAAGTTTGCTAAGGATATGTTCATCTTCCTCAATGTATCTCGCATACATAAGGTTTAAGCTGCTGCCACCATCTATGAATACTCGAGAAACATCAAATCCCGCAATAACCGCCGGCGGAATAAGTGTCGACCGCCCTGGTCGAGGAACTTGTCGCGGATGATCCGCTATGGTGAAGCCGATGTCTTGCCCCGACCAATTGAGGTACTCAACTGTTGGTGGAGGCATTTTCTCTCGCCATGAACACCTGTCTCGAGATTACTTTTTGAGTTCTGTTGGACGGCCTTCCCTTCTGAATCATCGACACCGCTCCGTTTGAGTTAGGATCGACATAAGGTGGTGGTGGAGGTGCTGCCGCTATTCTGAGCTGATGTCGATTGTCGTCTGTAATCGCGGGAGGTGGTGGTAGGTGAACTTCGCTCCTGGGCTCCCGAGGATTTCTCTGTGCTGCTCGAGCGTGAGCGTTCTCTCGCATATCTCGAACATTGCCCGAAAATTTCGACGCGTCTTTCCGCAGTGCCCTGACTGTCTTTTCCCATTGTTGTCGAGGAAAAAATGCATCTGGCATGGTCCGTTCAGCATTTCTTCGGGGGACACGAAAGGTCTTGGAAACCTTGGCCCGCTATTTTGTCTGTTGCGGGAGTCGTCCCTATTATCGCTTCGCTGCTCACTGCTTCTCTGATAATCATCTCTATTGTTTCCTCCTGCGTTTGCCCGAAATCCTGCCGAGATTTGCCCTGGGGCGTCATAGTTTGGGTACTGCCGAGGAAATCGACGCCTCGATTGATAATTTCGACCACGGTCCTCCTCTGGCGACCTGTGCCGTTTGTTGTGGACAGCATCCTCTCCATCCGCCCATCTATTTGCTATCTCCATTAACGCAGATACTCGTCTTTGGATTGGTTCTTCCCAAGTCCTCGACGAAATCTCCACGTCTAATTCCTGCGACAAACGCATCTATTGCTCTCTCGTCAGATATATTTTCTGCCGAGTTTTTGATGATGTTCCATCTTTGTATATATTTTCTCATTGACACGTCTGGCTTTTGTCGACATGCTCTCAGCTCTTCTAACGACGCAGGTTTTTTGCACGTAGATCTGAAGTTCTTGACGAATACGTCCTCGAAACTTTCCCGAACTGTCGATAGATCCTGGAGGAAGCTTTTTGATCCAAGATCGTGCGGCTCCACTTAAGTGCACTTGAATACTTTGCATGGCTGTTGCCCTAGTCCCTCCGAGCTAACTTCACCGTCTCGAGGTAATCAACTAGCCAATCTTCTGGATCTTGCAGACCGTCGAATTTTTTGAAATGATCGGGTAGCTTGAATCCTGAGGGGACTCGAGTTTTTCGGACTCTCCTCGTGAAGCATGGTAGGCCGCACATATCCTCGTCGTTAAGCTCTGGGGATTGCCGATGATCCCTTCTGCTTTGCCTCGCTCTATCGACCCTTGCTTGTGCTCCTGTGTCTCTTGCTCCACTTGGTCCTTCGAGAACCGCCGCCGTTGCCGCCGCAGGTCGTGGACTATTTTGCCTTGCCGCTCCTTCGGGAGGCGTTGATACAAACGCTGTCCCCATAGCTCCAACCCTCGCTAACGCCATATTGTATAATGTTTCTCTTGGATCACCTGGGGGTGGCCTAGATGCGAGGATATAAGCTTGTGTCGCCATGTACCCAGCTTCTGGTGTCTTAGGGATAATGTTTCCTCTTGTATCTATCGACATAAAGGACATGTCGAGGTTTTGAACTAAGTGCTCTCTTTCTGCTTCGGGTATGTGTTGTAACCTTGATCTTCCTCTGTTCCGAGCCTCCCTATGGCTATCATCCGAAACTCTAGATTGTCGACTTAGATCTGCCCTTCTCCTGCTGGATGCAGAAGCTGCCTCCTTTCTCCTGTTCAACTCAGCTGTCTGTTTTTCTATTTCTCTGGCAGCTCGTGCGAGCCTATATTGATAAGCTTGCAGTTCTTGAGCCGTAGCCGTTGTCGTCATTGGCTCCGAACCATCTAAGGCTTTTGCAGCTCTATCCCAGGCCGCTTGTGGAAGTTGCACTCTGACACGTGGTGTGGGCCCGACATATTTAGTGCCCATACCTCTCCTTAGATCTGAGGGATCAACATAGGGATTACCCAAATCGTCGAAAGCCTCCGATGTTTCCTCTTGATTTTCGATAGCATAAATCTGATGATATTTTGTACTCAGATCTATGTTAGGTTTGGTGACATCATTGCTGAGATTGATGAAGACCTTGCCCACTGTGATAGATTTGTCGATGAAGTCGTAACTGTCGACATCGCTTGAGCCATCGCTTATATATGAGTCCGCAGATGACTCAAACGATGTGTCGCTGAAGATCTTGGCGAGTTTCTCTCTTGCTCTGGTGCTGACGTAACGTGTTGCCGAAGTTTCTTCTTCTGACTCGGTTGACGATGCATAGCTTGAAAAATCGGAATCGACCGCCGACGATCCCGACGAAATCGGAATTTCGACACGATACGATCCTTCCTTCTCGACGCGAAAGTGAAACCTTCCGAACGTCATCTCCATGGGCTCCGCCAGATACGCATATGCATCCAAACGGGAGGGTGGGTGAGGAACAAAATCAACAAGACCAGCAGCGATCTGTTTACCTCGATCCATAGTGTTGCTTCCGGTTGACGATGTCGAAGATCTTGAACGTGCCATCGAGATCAGATCCTTACGCCTCTAATCCCCACAGACGGCGCCAATTGACAAGGGATTAACTTGTCAATGCCTACGGGTTATAGGCTAGGGTTTAGTTAGAAGTAGAGGGCAAGTAGATCTCGAAGGTTTCAGCCGAAAAGTACTCGACGATTACGAAAACTAGGGTTTGTGAACAATGATTCGATGATCTCTCCGTCCCTCGACTCCCCCTTTATATAAGAGGTGGAGCCGAGGGTTTCGTTTTGTACAAGTTACAGAGTCCGGGACGGTTTCTAACTCATCCCGCCAGATTACAAACAACACTTCCTATTACAACTCTACTTTCCTTAATATATCTTGGGCTCTCGAACCTTCTTATTCTTCGGGTAGTGGGCCTTCATTAAACCCCGGGTACTATCTTTGGCAGGCCCATTTGGGATGCCTATGTCAGCCGGAAACCCAAGCGACCATGGAACACTAGGGCCGAAGCCTCTTGTTCGTCCTCCCTTCTCAGGATTACCGAGGACAAGCGTCAGCAAATCCTCTATCGGGAGCAAACTTAAGTTTTCCCGCCTTTATATCTGCCGTCACTTCAATCCATTTTTGCCTGGGTACCCTAACCCTGGTGTCACTTTCAACAATGTTCCCTGTCTTCATGTCATACTCACAGCCATGCGCGAGGAACCAATTTCGAGCCCTAGTGTCCCATCCTTCTCGCGTGGGTTCCGGAGTGATCCCCTTCAGCTCCATCTCAGCCTCTTGTGCATCCCACTTAGGCATGGCCCCTCCGTAGCCCCCTCGCCCCGTATGATGGTGATATTTCTTTTCGCTTGCATTCTTCTTGTTTTTCGTTGACAGGTTCACAGCCTCCTCTGATTCTTTGTACCTCACAAATTCTTCCCGCTTATGCTCCTGCTTCGCTAGGTAGTTCTCGAATAATGGAGGCTTCTTGTCTTTCTTATAATTTTTCCATAACCGGTTCTTATACGCCTGGAAAAGTTCCCCCATCTTCTTAAGAGCCCATTTCTTCACTAGCGCCCGCTGCTTAGCATTCTCGGACTCCGATCCCAAATCCGGCAAAGTGAAATGTGCCATGAGGTCGCTGAAAAGTGTGTCTTTGTACCTATCGGCAACCTGATTTTCGGTCACATTCTTGGTCTTGTTCCATTCTCCGACGGTGATCGGGATACGATCTCTAACCACAACTC
Organism: Lolium rigidum; assembly: GCF_022539505.1. Lineage (NCBI taxonomy): Eukaryota > Viridiplantae > Streptophyta > Magnoliopsida > Poales > Poaceae > Lolium > Lolium rigidum. The sequence continues at coordinate 329,124,846 of NC_061514.1, read as the reverse complement.
CGCACTGATTTTTGAATGTCACTCCGACACTCGCGGGTACCACCGGTTGGCCTTCCAGGTGATATAGCTTCAATTGTGAAGTGGTCTTTTTGCTCAACTTCTTTGCCGGGCCTCGTTTCTTTATCTTATCTTTGGAGGCCTAAGAGAATAAAAATCAGTTAATTTATATACATAAGTACATATAGAATTCCATTAATGCCTCAACTGATCGTATACCTCGTCATCACCGGAGCCGCCGGCTTCTCCATCACCGGAGCCGCCGGCTTCTCCATGATCACCGGAGCCGTCGGCTTCTCCATGATCACCGGAGCCGTCGGCTTCTCCATGATCACCGGAGCCGCCGGCTTCTCCATGATCACCGGAGCCGCCGGCTTCTCCATCACCATCGCGGATTATGTCCGCGAAAATGTCTTCCTGTTCCAAGTCCCGTTCGAATGGATCCATTGTTTCTGCAAAAAAATTAAATCGATAAGTACATGTTCTAACCCAAACCAAACCCTAACCCTAGCTAACCAAAAACTAACCTAACCCTAGAGGGAGAGAAGAGGGGAGTTGCGGCGTCGGTGGTTTCGCGAGAGGGAGAGAGAGGTGTTTGCGAAAGGGAGAGGGCTGGTGTCGGCGTCGGTTGTTCGCGAGAGGGAGAGAAGTGGGGAGTTGCGGCGTCAATGGTTTTCGCGAGAGGGAGAGAAGAGGGGAGTTGCGGCGTCGGTGATTTTCGCGAGAGGGAGAGAGATGTGTTTGCGAGAGGGAGAGGGCCGGTGTCGGCGTCGGTTGTTCGCGAGAGGGAGAGAAGAGGGGAGTTGCGGCGTCGATGGTTTTCGCGAGAGGGAGAGAAGAGAGGGAGACGGCCGGTGTCGGCGTCATCGTCGGTACTATATATACTAACTATATATATTAGTAACACCGCCGGTGTCGGCGTCGTACTATACCGACTATATACAAAATAAACTAACTATACTAAATAATTAAACTAAACTAAATAACTAAACAATATAAACTATTTAACCATATACAAAATAACTATAAACTAACTGTTTAACCATATACAAAATCACTAACTATTTAACCATTAACTAATTACATAAAACTAATTATAACTAAATAACCAATTTAACAAAAAAAAAGGCCGAGGGCGCCGGCGCCGGTACTGGCGCCACCCCTGCTGGTGGTGGGCTACCTGAGGCGGCCGAGGCGGCGCACGAGGGAGGCGGCGGCGCCGAAGGGGCTGAGGGAGGCGGCGGCGCCGAAGGGGCTGAGGAGGGAGCGGCGGCGCGGCGCGGCGGCCCCGAGCGCTGCAGATCGAGAGAGGAAGCGGCGCGCGGCGGCCCCCGAGCGCGCGCGGCAGAGGCGGCCGAGGCGGCGCACGAGCGGCGGAGGCTCGACGAGGAGGCGCCGGAGGAGCTCGTGGCGGCGACGGCGTCGGCGGCAGAAATTTTCGGCAGCCTGGCGGCGCTGAAATCTCTAAGTTTTGGCCTCCGGGTGTCGCGGGTGGAGGCACCGCCCGCGGCGCGCAGGTTATATACCTACCCCCCTTTTATCGCGGGTGGTGCCTGATACGTCTCCGACGTATCGATAATTTCTTATGTTCTATGCCATATTATTGATGATACCTACATGTTTTATGCATACTTTATGTCATATTCGTGCATTTTCTGGAACTAACCTATTAACAAGATGCCGAAGTGCCGCTCTCGTTTTCTGCGTTTTTGGTTTCGTAAATCCTAGTAACGAAATATTCTCGAATTGGACGAAACGAAGACCCAGGGACCTATTTCGCCACGAACCTTCCGTAAGACCGAAGAGCATACGAAGTGGGGCCACGAGGTGGCCAAACCACAAGGCGGCGCGGCCAAGGGGGCCCGCGCCGCCCCGTGGTGTGGGCCCCTCGTCGCCCCCGACTCTGCCCTTCCGCCTACTTAAAGCCTCCGTCGCGAAACCCCCGATGCGAAAAACCACGATACGGAAAACCCATCGAGACGCCGCCGCCGCCGATCCCATCTCGGGGGATTCCGGAGATCTCCTCCGCACCCCGCCGGAGAGGGGATTCATCTCCCGGAGGACTCTACACCGCCATGGTCGCCTCCGGAGTGATGAGTGAGTAGTTCACCCCCGGACTATGGGTCCATAGCAGTAGCTAGATGGTTGTCTTCTCCTCATTGTGCTTCATTGTTGGATCTTGTGAGCTGCCTAACATGATCAAGATCATCTATCCGTAATACTCTATGTTGTGTTTGTCGGGATCCGATGGATAGAGAATACCATGTTATGTTAATTATCAAGTTATTACATATGTGTTGTTTATGATCTTGCATGCTCTCCGTTACTAGTAGAGGCTCGGCCAAGTTTTTGCTTTTAACTCCAAGAGGGAGTATTTATGCTCGATAGTGGGTTCATGCCCGCATTGACACTCGGGACAAGTGATGTAAAGTTCTAAGGTTGTGTTGTGCTGTTGCCACTAGGGATAAAACATTGGCGCTATGTCCGAGGATGTAGTTGTTGATTACATTACGCACCATACTTAATGCAATTGTCTCGTTGCTTTGCAACTTAATACCGGAAGGGGTTCGGACGATAACCCGAAGGTGGACTTTTTAGGCATAGATGCAATTGGATGGCGGTCTATGTACTTTGTCGTAATGCCCAATTAAATCTCACTATACTTATCATGACATGTATGTGCATTGTTATGCCCTCTCTATTTGTCAATTGCCCGACCGTAATTTGTTCACCCAACATGCTTTTATCTTATGGGAGAGACACCTCTAGTGAACTCGTGGACCCCGGTCCATTCTTTTAATACCGAAATACAAATCTGCCGCAATACTTGTTTTTACCGTTTTCTCCGCAAACAATCATCTTCCACACAATACGGTTAATCCTTTGTTACAGCAAGCCGAGTGAGATTGACAACCTCACCGTTTCGTTGGGGCAAAGTACTTTGGTTGTGTTGTGCAGGTTCCACGTTGGCGCCGAATCCCCGGTGTTGCGCCGCACTACATCCCGCCGCCATCAACCTTCAACGTGCTTCTTGGCTCCTCCTCGGTTCGATAAACCTTGGTTTCTTTCCGAGGGAAAACTTGCCGCCGTGCGCATCATACCTTCCTCTTGGGGTTGCCCAACGAACGTGTGAAATACACGCCATCAAGCTCTTTTTCCGGCGCTCGTTGCCGGGGAGATCAAGACACGCTCGCAAGGGGAGTCTCCACTTCTCAACCTCTTTACTTTGTTTTTGTCTTGCTTTATTTTATTTACTACTTTGTTTGCTGCACTTATATCAAAACACAAAAAAATTAGTTGCTAGTTTTACTTTATTTACTCGTCTTGTTTGCTATATCAAAAACACAAAAAAATTAGTTACTTGCATTTACTTTACTTGATTCATCATGTTTCCTTTTAATTTTACCACAAAAAACATACCGGTAGGACAAGGGTCTATAATTGGGAGGAACAATATAGAAGAATTTTTCACCCATGTTAGTACCGTTGAAGATTTTGAAGATAGACACTTGGTAGAACTTGCTCCTACTTATGAAATTGCCGCTGCTGCTTTAGTTCGCATGTTGGAAACTAAATTTGTTAATCTCAATCCTATAATCCAACACATGTTTCTTACACTTGGTGATTTGGAAGAGGGGGAAAAGAAAGATTTTGTTTTAGAAACCCTTCTTAGAGAATTTGGTGGTCTAGCAAGAGAGGCTAGAAAGGTCTTCGCTAAATTTAATATGCTTGGTTCTCATACTAATTTTGTTGGTCTCCTTGAAAAATGGATATGGATAGAATAAGGTACACTAATAATGCTAATGATGGTGGGGAGATCAAAGCACCAATACCATGTAAACTCCTAGCTATGAATGATGCACTAGAAAATAACTATGCTTGGCTTGTTCCTCGAAAATTTGTTTGATGAGAGTAGCAAGCCCAAGACTAATGAAAAGGGAGACGCTGAAACTTATGTATCCAATATACTATGCATGGTTGAGAAAACTCCAAACCCCGCCGTAGGTGCACCACCCTTCGATAACACTTGAGTTACACTTTCCGCGCCTAGCCGAAAGGCGTTAAAGAAAAGCGCTTATGGGAGACAACCCATGTTTTTACTACAGTATTTTTGTTTTATATTTGAGTCTTGGAAGTTGTTTACTACTGTAGCAACCTCTCCTTATCTTAGTTTTGATGTTTTGTTGTGCCAAGTAAAGTCTTTGATAGTAAAGTAAGTACTAGATTTGGATTACTGCGCAGTTCCGCATTTCTTTGCTGTCACGAATCTGGGTCTACCTCCCCGTAGGTAGCTCAGAAAATTAAGCCAATTTACGTGCATGATCCTCAGATATGTACGCAACTTTCATTCAATTTGAGCATTTTCATTTGAGCAAGTCTGGTGGCCTAATAAAATCCATCTTTACGGACTGTTCTGTTTTGACAGATTCTGCCTTTTATTTTGCATTGCCTCTTTCGCTATGTTGGATGAATTTCTTTGATCCATTAATGTCCAAGTAGCTTTATGCAATGTCCAGAAGTGTTAAGAATGATTGTGTCACCTCTGAACATGTGAATTTTTATTATGCACTAACCCTCTAATGAGTTGTTTCGAGTTTGGTGTGGAGGAAGTTTTCAAGGATCAAGAGAGGAGTATGATGCAATATGATCAAGGAGAGTGAAAGCTCTAAGCTTGGGGATGCCCCGGTGGTTCACCCCCGCATATTCTAAGAAGACTCAAGCTGTCTAAGCTTGGGGATGCCCAAGGCATCCCCTTCTTCATCGACAACATTATCGTGTTCCTCCCCCGAAACTATATTTTTATTCCGTCACATCTTATGTACTTTGCTTGGAGCGTCGTTTGTTTTTGTTTTTTGTTTTGTTTGAATAAAATGGATCCTAGCATTCACTTTATGGGAGAGAGACACGCTCCGCTGTAGCATATGGACAAATATGTCCTTAGGCTCTACTCATAGTATTCATGGCGAAGTTTCTTCTTCGTTAAATTGTTATATGGTTGGAATTGGAAAATGCTACATGTAGTAACTCTAAAATGTCTTGGATAATTTGATACTTGGCAATTGTTGTGCTCATGTTTAAGCTCTTGCATCATATACTTTGCACCCATTAATGAAGAAACACTTAGAGCTTGCTAATTTGGTTTGCATATTTGGTTTCTCTAGAGTCTAGATAACATCTAGTATTGAGTTTTGAACAACAAGGAAGACGGTATGGAGTCTTATAATGTTTACAATATGTCTTTTATGTGAGTTTTGTGGTACCGTTCATCCTTGTGTTTGTTTCAAATAACCTTGCTAGCCTAAACCTTGTATCGAGAGGGAATACTTCTCATGCATCCAAAATCCTTGAGCCAACCACTATGCCATTTGTGTCCACCATACCTACCTACTACATGGTATTTATCCGCCATTCCAAAGTAAATTGCTTGAGTGCTACCTTTAAAATTCCATCATTCACCTTTGCAATATATAGCTCATGGGACAAATAGCTTAAAAACTATTGTGGTATTGAATATGTACTTATGCACTTTATCTCTTATTAAGTTGCTTGTTGTGCGATAACCATGCTTCTGGGGACGCCATCAACTATTCTTTGTTGAATATCATGTGAGTTGCTATGCATGTCCGTCTGTTATCACCAGAATTTGACCAAGTCAGAGGTGGGCCGCGATCAAGATGGACTTGAAGATATATACATGGAAGAAATACGTGAATCGGCCTTTTATACCAAGTTGGGCTTAATTGCCTGTGTATC
>NC_061514.1:329088674-329118995 GCF_022539505.1 Lolium rigidum | reverse complement strand
GTCCAATTCCGAGAATATTTTGTTACTAGGATTTCGAAACCAAAAACAGCGCAAAAACAAGAACGGGCTCTTCGGCATCTTGTTAATAGGTTAGTTCCAGTAAAATGCACGAATATGACATAAAGTGTGCATAAAACATGTAGATATCATCAATAATGTGGCATGGAACATAAGAAATTATCGATACGTCGGAGACGTATCAGCATCCCTAAGCTTAGTTCCGCTCGTCCCGAGCGAGTAAAACGATAACAAAGATAATTTCGAAGTTACATGCCATCATAACCTTGATCATACTATTTGTAAACATATGTAATGAATGCAGCGATCAAAACAATGGTAATGACATGAGTAAACAAGTGAATCATAAAGCAAAGACTTTTCATGAATAGTACTTCAAGACTAGCATCAATAAGTCTTGCATAAGAGTTAACTCATAAAGCAATAAATCAAAGTAAAGGTATTGAAGCAACACAAAGGAAGATTAAGTTTCAGCTGTTGCTTTCAACTTGTAACAAAGGAAGAGTAATATAACAAGTGCAATATGCAAGTATGTAGGAATCAATGCACAGTTCACACAAGTGTTTGCTTCTTGAGGTGGAGAGAGATAGGTGAACTGACTCAACATAAAAGTAAAAAGAATGGTCCTTCAAAGAGGAAAGCATCGATTGCTATATTTGTGCTAGAGCTTTTATTTTGAAAACATGAAACAATTTTGTCAACGGTAGTAATAAAGCATATGAGTTATGTAAATTATATCTTACAAGTTGCAAGCCTCATGCATAGTATACTAATAGTGCCCGCACCTTGTCCTAATTAGCTTGGACTACCGGATCATCGCAATACACATGTTTTAACCAAGTGTCACAATGGGGTACCTCCATGCCGCCTGTACAAAGGTCTAAGGAGAAAGCTCGCATTTTGGATTTCTCGCTTTTGATTATTCTCAACTTAGACATCCATACCGGGACAACATGGACAATGTGATAATGGACTCCTCTTTAATGCATAAGCATGTGGCAACAATTATTATTCTCATATGAGATTGAGGATATATGTCCAAAACTGAAACTTCCACCATGAATCATGGCTTTAGTTAGCGGCCCAATGTTCTTCTCTAACAATATGCATGCTCCAACCATTAAGGTGGTAGATCTCTCTTACTTCGGTACAAGACGGACATGCATAGCAACTCACATGATATTCAACAAAGAGTAGTTGATGGCGTCCCCGGAAAACATGGTTATCGCACAACAAGCAACTTAATAAGAGATAAAGTGCATAAGTACATATTCAATACCACAATAGTTTTTAAGCTATTTGTCCCATGAGCTATATATTGCAAAAGCTGAATGATGGAATTTTAAAGGTAGCACTCAAGCAATTTACTTTGGAATGGCGGAGAAATACCATGTAGTAGGTAGGTATGGTGGACACAAATGGCATAGTGGTTGGCTCAAGGATTTTGGATGCATGAGAAGTATTCCCTCTCGATACAAGGTTTAGGCTAGCAAGGTTATTTGAAACAAACACAAGGATGAACCGGTGCAGCAAAACTCACATAAAAGACATATTGTAAACATTATAAGACTGTACACCGTCTTCCTTGTTGTTCAAAACTCAATACTAGATATTATCTAGACTCTAGAGAAACCAAATATGCAAACCAAATTAGCAAGCTCTAAGTGTTTCTTCATTAATGGGTGCAAAGTATATGATGCAAGAGCTTAAACATGAGCACAACAATTGCCAAGTATCAAATTATTCAAGACATTTTAGAGTTACTACATGTAGCATTTTCCAATTCCAACCATATAACAATTTAACGAAGAAGAAACTTCGCCATGAATACTATGAGTAAAGCCTAAGGACATACTTGTCCATATGCTACAGCGGAGCGTGTCTCTCTCCCATAAAGTGAATGCTAGGATCCATTTTATTCAAACAAAACAAAAAAACAAAAACAAACCGACGCTCCAAGCAAAGCACATAAGATGTGACGGAATAAAAATATAGTTTCGGGGAGGAACCTCGATAATGTTGTCGATGAAGAAGGGGATGCCTTGGGCATCCCCAAGCTTAGACGCTTGAGTCTTCTTAGAATATGCAGGGGTGAACCACCGGGGCATCCCCAAGCTTAGAGCTTTCACTCTCCTTGATCATATTGTATCATACTCCTCTCTTGATCCTTGAAAACTTCCTCCACACCAAACTCGAAACAACTCATTAGAGGGTTAGTGGACAATAAAAATTAACATGTTCAGAGGTGACACAATCATTCTTAACACTTCTGGACATTGCATAAAGCTACTGGACATTAATGGATCAAAGAAATTCATCCAACATAGCAAAAGAGGCAATGCGAAATAAAAGGCAGAATCTGTCAAAACAGAACAGTCCGTAAAGATGGATTTTATTGAGGCACCAGACTTGCTCAAATGAAAATGCCCAAATTGAATGAAAGTTGCGTACATATCTGAGGATCACTCACGTAAATTGGCTTAATTTTCTGAGTTACCTACAAAGAATTAGACCCAGATTCGTGACAGCAAAGAAATCTGTTTCTGCGCAGTAATCCAAATCTAGTATTTACTTTACTATCAAAGACTTTACTTGGCACAAAAAAACTCAAAACTAAGATAAGGATAGGTTTCTACAGTAGTAAACAACTTCCAAGACTCAAATATAAAACAAAAATACTGTAGTAAAAACATGGGTTGTCTCCCATAAGCGCTTTTCTTTAACGCCTTTCAGCTAGGCGCGTAAAGTGTGTATCAAGTAACATCAAGAGATGAAGCATCAACATCATAATTTGTTCTAATAATAGAATCACAAGGTAACTTCATTCTCTTTCAAGGGAAGTGTTCCATACCTTTCTTGAGAGGAAATTGATATTTAATATTACCTTCCTTCATATCAATAGTAGCACCAACGGTTCGAAGAAAAGGTCTTCCCAATATAATGGGGCAAGATGCATTGCAATCAATATCCAAGACAACAAAATCAACGGGGACAAGGTTATTGTTAACCATAATATGAACATTATCAACTTTCCCCAAAGGTTTCTTTTTAGCATTATCAGCGAGATTAACATCCAGATAACAATTTTTCAATGGTGGCAAGTCAAGCATATCATAGACTTTCTCAGGCATAACAGAAATACTTGCACCAAGATCACATAAAGCATTACAATCAAAATCTTTGACCCTCATTTTAATGATGGGCTCCCAACCATCCTCTAGCTTTCTAGGAATAGAAGTTTCAAGTTTTAGTTTCTCTTCTTTAGCTTTTATGAGAGCATTTGTAATATGTTTTGTGAAAGCCAAATTTATAGCACTAGCATTAGGACTTTTAGCAAGTTTTTGTAAGAAATTTATAACTTCAGAGATGTGGCAATCATCAAAATCTAAATCATTACAATCTAAAGCAATGGGATTATCATCCCCAAGATTGGAAAAAATTTCAGCAGTTTTATCACAGCAGTTTCAAGCAGCTTTAGCAGCTTCGAGTAATTTTGCGCGCTTTGCACTAGGAGTAGAAACATTGCCAACACCAATTATTTTATCATTGATAGTAGGAGGTGCAGCAACATGTGAATCATTAGCATTGCTAGTGGTGGTAATAGTCCAAACTTTAGCTACATTTTTCTCTTTAGCTAGTTTTTCATTTTCTTCTCTATCCCACCTAGCACGCAGTTCAGCCATTAATCTTATATTCTCATTAATTCTAACTTGGATGGCATTTGCTGTAGTAACAATTTTATTTTCAATATCCCTATTAGGCATAACTTTCGATTTCAAAAGATCAACATCGGAGGCAAGACTATCAACCTTAGAAGCAAGAATATCAATTTTATTGAGCTTTTCCTCAACAGCATTTGTTAAAGGCAGTTTGTGTACTAATAAATTCTTTAAGCATAGCTTCAAGTCCAGGGGTGTATTCCTATTATTGTTGTAAGAATTCCCATAAGAATTAGCATAACCGTTACCATTATTATAAGGATATGGCCTATAGTTATTACTAGAGTTGTTCCGATAATCATTGTTGTTGAAATTATTATTTTTAATGAAGTTTACATCAACATGTTCTTCTTGGGCAACCAATGAAGCTAACGGAACATTATTAGGATCAACATTAGTCCTATCATTCACAAGCATAGACATAATAGCATCAATCTTATCATTCAAGGAAGAGGATTCTTCAACAGAATTTACCTTCTTACCTTGTGGAGCTCTTTCCGTGTGCCATTCAGAGTAATTAACCATCATATTATCAAGAAGCTTTGTAGCCGCCCCAAGAGTGATGGACATAAAGGTACCTCCAGCAGCTGAATCCAATAAATTCCGCGAAGAAAAATTTAGTCCTGCATAGAAGGTTTGGATGATCATCCAAGTAGTCAGTCCATGCGTTGGGCAATTTTTAACCAAAGATTTCATTCTTTCCCAAGCTTGAGCAACATGTTCATTATCCAATTGTTTAAAATTCATTATGCTACTCCTCAAAGATATAATTTTAGCAGGGGGATAATATCTACCAATAAAAGCATCCTTGCATTTAGTCCAGGAATCAATACTATTCTTAGGCAGAGATAGCAACCAATCTTTAGCTCTTCCTCTTAATGAGAAAGGAAACAATTTAAATTTAATAATATCACCATCTACATCCTTATACTTTTGCATTTCACACAATTCAACAAAATTATTGAGATGGGCAGCGAGCATCATCGAACTAACACCGAGAAAATTTCTCTCGCATAACAAGATTCAATGAAAGCGTGTTTAATTTCAAAGAATTCTGCTGTAGTAGCAGATGGAGCAATAGGTGTGCATAGGAAATCATTATTATTTGTGGTTGTGAAGTCACACAACTTAGTATTTTCAGGGGTGGCCATTTTAGCAGTAGTAAATAAAACAAACTAGATAAAGTAAATGCAAGTAACTAATTTTTTTGTGTTTTTGATATAGCAAACAAGATAGTAAATAAAGTAAAGCTAGCAACTAATTTTTTTGTGATTTGATATAATGCAGCAAACAAAGTAGTAAATAAAATAAAGCAAGACAAAAACAAAGTAAAGAGATTGGGAAGTGGAGACTCCCCTTGCAGCGTGTCTTGATCTCCCCGGCAACGGCGCCAGAAGAAGAGCTTGATGGCGTGTAACTCATACGTTCGTTGGGAACCCCAAGAGGAAGGTATGATGCGCACAGCAGCAAGTTTTCCCTCAGAAAGAAACCAAGGTTTATCGAACCAGGAGGAGCCAAGAAGCACGTTGAAGGTTGATGGCGGCGGGATGTAGTGCGGCGCAACACCGGAGATTCCGGCGCCAACGTGGAACCCGCACAACACAACCAAAGTACTTTGCCCCAACGAAACAAGTGAGGTTGTCAATCTCACCGGCTTGCTGTAACAAAGGATTAACCGTATTGTGTGGAAGATGATTGTTTGCGTGAAAACAGTAAAGAACAAGTATTGCAAGCAGATTTGTATTTCAAGTATAAAAGAATGGACCGGGTCCACAGTTCACTAGAGGTGTCTCTCCCATAAGATAAAAGCATGTTGGGTGAACAAATTACAGTCGGGCAATTGACAAATAGAGAGGGCATAACAATGCACATACATGTCATGATAAATATAGTGAGATTTAATTGGGCATTACGACAAAGTACATAGACCGCCATCCAGCATGCATCTATGCCTAAAAAGTCCACCTTCAGAGTTATCATCCGAACCCCTTCCAAGTATTAAGTTGCAAAACAACAGACAATTGCATTAAGTATGGTGCGTAATGTAATCAACAACTACATCCTTAGACATAGCATCAATGTTTTATCCCTAGTGGCAACAGCACATCCACAACCTTAGAACTTTCTCTCACTGTCCCAGATATCAATGGAGGCATGAACCCACTATCGAGCATAAATACTCCCTCTTGGAGTTAAGAGCAAAAACTTGGCCAGAGCCTCTACTAATAACGGAGAGCATGCAAGATCATAAACAACACATAGGTAATAACTTGATAATTAACATAACATAGTATTCTCTATCCATCGGATCCCGACAAACACAACATATAGTATTACGGATAGATGATCTTGATCATGTTAGGCAGCTCACAAGATCCAACAATGAAGCACAATGAGGAGAAGACAACCATCTAGCTACTGCTATGGACCCATAGTCCAGGGGTGAACTACTCACTCATCACTCCGGAGGCGACCATGGCGGTGAAGAGTCCTCCGGGAGATGAATCCCCTCTCCGGCAGGGTGCCGGAGGAGATCTCCAGAATCCCCCGAGATGGGATTGGCGGCGGCGGCGTCTCCGTAAGGTTTTCCGTATCGTGGCTCTCGGTACTGGGGGTTTCGCGACGGAGGCTTTAAGTAGGCGGAAGGGCAACGCGGGGGGCCACACGAGGGCCCCACACCATCGGCCGGCGCGGCCAGGGCCCGGGCCGCGCCGCCCTAGTGTGGCGGCGCCTCGTGGCCCCACTTCGACTCCTCTTCGGTCTTCCGGAAGCTTCGTGGCAAAATAGGACCCCGGGCGTTGATTTCGTCCAATTCCGAGAATATTTCGTTACTAGGATTTCGAAACCAAAAACAGCGAGAAAACAAGCAATCGGCTCTTCGCATCTTGTTAATAGGTTAGTTCCAGAAAATGCACGAATATGACATAAAGTGTGCATAAAACATGTAGATATCATCAATAATGTGGCATGGAACATAAGAAATTATCGATACGTCGGAGACGTATCATTATGCCACTTGCAGTATGGCTTTCCGTTCAGCTCCTGTGCTGTGGGGATTTTGTGGCCTTCGGGTACCTTTAGCTGCTTCTCCTTAAGTAAGAGGTCGAAAATTTGCTCAGCTTTGGTCACGTCGAAGTCAAACCCTCTTGGAGGACCTTGTGGCTTAACCCACTTGCAGGACACGGGGCTTGCCCCCCGAGTCCATTCAGCCACTTCTACCTCTTGATCTCCCGCAGAGCCTTCATCTTCATCTGCCTCAACCAAGACTACCGCACGCTTGAATTTATCCTGGTACAACTCTGGGTGGCGCTGTTCATATAATGACAGCCTTCGAACCATATGCGCCAGGTGAAGGGTAGTCCGCTTGGGAAGCCATATCCTTGATCGGTGATGCGAGACCCACCACCGCCAACTCGACCGCTTCTTTTCGATCAAACGAGCCGAATAGCATCGGTTCCTAACGGTCCCGAAGCGCCGGATGTATTCGACACCTGTTTCTCCGCGCTTCCGTCGTACTTGTGCTAGATCGGCAATGCCAGCCTCGGAAGCCTCCGAGTGATACTGCATGTGGAACTGTTCTTCCAATCGCTTCCAAGTCCGGATTGAGTCTGGTGGCAGCGATGTGTACCACCCGAAAGCCAATCCTGTGAGGGACTGTGCGAAGAACCTCACACGTAGTTCATCTGATGCTGAGATCGTGCCCAGCTGCACCAAATATCGGCTCACATGCTCGATTGAACTGGAGCCATCTAACCCACTAAACTTGGAGAATTCAGGGAGCCGATATTTGGGTGGTAGTGGGATCAAATCGTACTCGTTGGGGTACGGCTTGGAATAGCCGATTGCCCTCCTTTTCGGCACCATGCCGAACTAGTCTCTCAAGATTGTACTCGATCCGATCCGCGGTGCCGGCTGCGGGAGTCGAGCTCGACGATTCGCCGGAGTGGCATACTTAGCCAGCCACGCTTGCTTCTCAAGCTCCGAGCCAGCTGCAGGAGTTGAGCTCCGGAGGTTCGTCGGAGTGGCATACTTAGCTAGCCACGTCCGCTTCTCAAGATCTGATCCGAAGCTCCTCCTCGCTGTTCCGAAGTCCCCGTCTGTTGCAGTCCGGTTCGTGAGTGCCCGAGCTATCGCGGTCCGGCACGTATGTGCACGTGTACCCGTGAGGGATCTCCTTAGGCGCCTCATACAAGAACTGGTAATCACCGGGGTCACCACCGATCTTGTAGACGACGAATGCCGGTGAACTCGGCACTTCGGTGCTGCCAACGCGAACGGCAGCGGTGGTCGGGACTGGAGTGGTATCTCTCCTTGGTGAGTCCCTAGAGCAGGTCCTGACGGAGAGTACTGATGCCTCATGATTTCCTGGATCACCCGAAGGGCGACATGCTCCAAAGTGTTCACCAGGCTCTCAGAATGGCGGTGTAGCGAATGAGCTACCATGAAATTAATCTCCTGACGCAGAGACTTGGTGCGTTCTTCTGAAGGGGTAGACAGGTCCACTCCATCGAGCGCGCCTTCAGGTGAGAACCCTTTCCACCTAATGCCGTGTGAGCGGGTCCTCCGGAAAGAGCCGATGAGGTCGGCTTCGAGGATAGCTTTGACCTCGTCGTACTTCTTCTTGAGCTCCTCGGTCGGATCTTCGTACGTGATCGGAGTACCTTCCGCCATCTCGGATGTAGATGGCGATGCAGTTGATGTCGAAGATTGTCCCACCGGGCGTGCCAGAATGTGTTGCGTTCAGAAACCCACCGGCGAGCAACGACAGGCAACACAGTAGAGCCGGGAGGCTCCCAGAGCTGCGGCTGGCCCTGGTCCCTCGAGCGACGTCCCGCAAAGCCTCGGCACGCACGTCCGATGCTGGTGCAAGGGCGTGCCACCTGACCTATACCTGGTCAGGAAGGTGATGGATTTGCTTCGCTTAGTTTCTCGCATGGCATACACGTAAACATTAAATACGAGCCTCGATCGGCTCTCGAGTTGTCCCGTGAATCGGCTCAAGGAGCCGATCCACCCATGGTTCGTATGAGGTCTACGATCACATGGTGGTCCTGCTTGATCAATATGAAGCTAAAACGACCTACGACGATTTAGGGTTTTCACCACATAATCGGAACATCCTACGCGTGATTGAGCCTGGCAGCCACGCACGGTGATAATAAACCTACCCTAGACAAGGCCTAAAAACCAACACGAAGTTGATCCCCGGAACATCTTATCTAGGGCTAGCAAACTACACCCTACGTGCTACTGGATCCTTCAACCCGTTTGCAAGGCCTAACTATGCAGATATTAAACTAATCCTTGAAGAACAAGGAGCAATCATAACGGATCGGATCTGCTAAATAATGATCAAGCGAGGTGCCGCCCTTACGCCTAAGATAGGTGTAAGGGCGGCTAGACGTCTAAGGGTTGCATGGACGAAAGCATGTGACACGATGAAACAATGCTAACCCTAACACATCTATGATAACTACGCTGCTCGCCATCAACAAGGCTTCAGCACGAGCAACGCATGAACAATGAATAAACGTATACTGCCTAGATCGCAAGATGCGATCTAGGCAGCATGATGCTTACCCGGAAGAAACCCTCGAAACAAGGGGTTGGCGATGCGCCTAGATTGGTTTGTGATGAACGTGATTGTTTTTCTCAATAACCCTAGATACATATTTATAGTCCGTAGACTTTCTAACGTGGGAATAATCCCAACCGTGCACGAGCCAAATTCTATCTAACCGACACGTATCCTACTATATTTACAGATACACGGGCAAACTAGCCCAAACTTTGTATACAAGGTCGATTCATGTATGTCTTCCGCGTATATTCTTCAAGCCCATCTTAATCGCGGCCCACCTCTGATCCGGTCAAATTCTGGTGATAACAAAATGTTGTGCAAATTTACTTGTTAGTATGTACAACTATATATGAGACACATACATACCTTCAAGCTTACTAGAACCAAGCACATAGAAATGATTTTATTATTACACCAATTAACGTTCTCATCCATGCAACGTCCCGTGGTCAACCCTTGCCTGTGTTTTGATCCATTACTTTCTCAACAACAACAACAACAATAACTAAAATAATGTTACTTTCAGTTTACTTTCAATTTTAATTTCAGCACTTTAATTTTCCATTCTATACTTTTTTGCTTCTTTACTTTCAGTTTTGAACTCCCAAAAGCAATCATCTTAGTTTGTTTATTACATAGATAATTAGAATAATGTTACTCTAATTTGAAAGAACAAAACCAAAATACTTAGCCTTTATCTTTTCGTGAGATCGATACTAATACTTTGAATATTTCAGCGATCCGCTACGTTTGTTGGTATCAAGAAGTAATCGTCTTCCCCCAAGCTAAGATCCAGTGGTGAATAATGCCGCAAGCGAGTACCAGCTTGACTTGAGCGTCGCAAGTATTGAAGGGTTTCTTGTCAAGGACCTTAAACATATTCTTTAAAGCAGCAAAAACCCTTTCGATGGTGCCTCTAAACCTTTAAACCTTAAGTGTCCTAGATTGAACAACTCTTTGGTGTTTTGCGACATGTTCCTAGCAGTGAACTTGTTGACATGGTACCTTATTTTCCTAAAGGGTGATAGAATCATAGGTTGGCATGCATATCCAGCATCCTCTAGGTAGAACTTACCTTCAGGTATTTTCAACCCATCATGCCTAGACAAGTTGTTAGCTAGGATGCTTCCATCAGGAGTAGAACCCTCCCAACCATCTAGCACATAGGTGATCTTTAGATCGAAATCCAG
Source organism: Lolium rigidum (assembly GCF_022539505.1). Lineage (NCBI taxonomy): Eukaryota > Viridiplantae > Streptophyta > Magnoliopsida > Poales > Poaceae > Lolium > Lolium rigidum. The sequence goes on along the minus strand of NC_061514.1, from coordinate 329,108,487 downwards.
AGCAACTAGCGCATTTTGGCTAGTGTAGTGTTTCCTCTCTTGAACGCTAAAAAAATCTTTTTGGGCACCCTTGGTGTCACATGAGTACCATCGATAGCCCCCAATAAAAACCTATGAAGCAACAAAGAGACAATCATGTTTCTGACAAACACTCGTATGATGAAACAAAAGAACGTAAATAGTGCTCACCTGAAATATGGCAATCATGTTTAGCTGTTCTTGACCTTGGAAGGTGTGTTCTTCGATGATGGCTTGATCATTTTGCCTCTAAGCTCCCCGCAAACAACACCTGTTGGAAGTAGAAATAAATAGTCTCCATTGGTTGCCTAAATATGCTATGGATCACTCTGAACAACTGGTTATGACTCACAAGATGAAGAAACATGACAACATACTTTTCCATAGAGGTGTGGAAGCTATCTTCAAGCAATCATTTCACAAGTACATAGAAAGGGCTCTTCTCATCTGAAGCAAGATATGGTCGTCCTAGTCAAATCGATCTATCATTAAGAATGACCAAATCGACCCTATGAAGTTCTAGGTAAATGGATATACCACCAGGCCAGACACTAGAGTAGAAGAGCTTGAGTCAGAGAAGAAAGAGATCAGCCTATGTCTTCGATGCACCGGCAACGCGGATCCAGTATCGATGACCAAGAATATTAGCTCCTCCTCTAGAAGACGGCGAGGGTACGGTGCGAGAGTACAAGGAATCTACCGGAGTGGTAGATATGCTTCCCCGCCACCGTTGGTGCCCAAAGGGATGAAACAGGGATTTTGCGTGGTAGATCTGCGTCCCTGCTGCCACACATGTACAATTACATATCTTTTCGCAGTTACACATGAATGCACATGGAATTGGGTGACGCCTGTCGAGAATTAAGTTAGTTCTATGTTGCCCCCCTCCCCAAATTTTTTTTTGCCGGGCTCGACAACCCAATTAGTACATGATCAAATGGTTTAGATATGATTTCTGGCATATATGATTCTGTAAATGCAGGGGAAGAGGAGGTGCTAAGTATAACTTAACCCCACTTCGTGGATGAAGACTAAACACTTGAATTGTAGCTGTCAAAGCCTCTCAAACTGATACTCCATCTTGTGCAGGTTCCCTGCCGCCGACGTTGCTGGGAGCAAGGAGGGAGACAACGGCAACCACATCCTTTGCACGATAGCATACAATTCAGCAGAAACAAAACGTGCTCAAGAAGCTTAGCTGTAAAAAGCCCTCCGGTTAAGTGGAAACATGTCACGGACTGATTGTTAGAAGGACTAACAATAGAAACCAAACGTGCAAGTTGTGCCGCACTAGTAAAGTTGCTCGTAGTACTTTGCTTAGAATACATATACTCCTACATAGTACAGTTGTACGTATTATCGGTGGTTCACTTGGAGCGTAGCTATACGTCGCCTACCTGCATGACATCCAGAGGGCCAGCAGCACATGCATGCTACAGCTCAAACGATGAGAAATAGCATTAGGGTCCCAGTATCGAGCATATGAGTATAATATTTGCAATCTTGAAAAAAAAACGTATTTTTAGTTCATGCTTTTATGCATCACTGCCGTGAAAAACGACTTTGCCGTGTCTGTAAAATAATCTGACACGTCATGGATCGTTAACTTTGCCGAGTGTTTTTCGCCCGGAACTTGACAGTCTTTACTGTGTGTACTTTGCATTCACTCGGTGTACAAAAGCTTCCATCTTTACCGTCAAACAAGTTCACGAACACATAGATATAGCATGATTTCAAGTCACACACTTACAAAGTTTACAAACTCCATGTTTACAAGTCCATTATTTCTGTGAACAATAAATTAATTTGTTATTTTTCATCAACTTGAAAATGATTATATTTTCTTAGTTACCGAATTTTGCTTTTATGAAACAAGAATTTCACATTTTTTTAATGTCTATACATATCTTGTATATGCATAATTGTTTTAAGGGGCATGATATTTTACTAAGTTATGAGAGACGAACCAAGAACCATAAACTACCGGTTACAAAAACTTTCCAATGAACTCTTGGAGCAAACATACTTGTTTTTGTTTTTAGCTAGTGGTGAGTGGTTATGTTGCCACTTCAAGAGTAGTATCTCTTGAATGCTCTACTTTGCGTGTCTTCACATAGAATAATAACTGTTGTGGCCCTAGCTATATGCATGAATGATATCTTAGCGTGGATTATGAATATAAGGAACATATCGAATCATCGCCGGGCCCGACCAGCTAGATGACTAGTGTTATAAAAGCGACAAGCAAATAACGAAGAACGAAACAAGAACACACGCAGGGGACACAAGATTTAACGTGGAAAACCCCTTCCAACACAGAAGGGGAAAAAACCACGGGCGCCGACCAGACAAAACTTCACTATATCGGGAGGTGTTTACAAACGCCGTGGGTTATCTTATATTCTCGATAAACCCTAGCCGGCGGCTTACAAGATGTATATATAGGCGGTGCCAACGATCCGTACCGTACCGGGCAACGCTTCGGCCCAAGCCTCCGGCGACGGGCCTCGCTCCGCTCGTCAGAAGTTAGCCTCCCTTTAGTATATGAATTTGGATCACAATACAACAAACTCCACCTTGAGACAAATTCCATCTTGTAGCATGAACTTCAACAATCTCCCGAACGGACAAAGGAAAAACACTTGCTGGCGCCAACAGCCACTTGGGCTAAACGAGTTATACCAACCAAGCTCGAGCAAAGCTCAAACTTGGAAACAGAGAACCGGCTTTGTCATCATATCAGCAGGATTATCATGAGTACTTATCTTGCATACCTTCGGTTTACCTTTAGCAACAATGTCGCGAATATAATGGTACTTGATATCAATGTGCTTTGTCCTCTCATGGAACATTTGATCTTTAGTAAGGTATATTGCACTTTGACTCGTCGGAAAACAAGTTAATGCAAGAATCATCTCCACAAAGCTCAGCATACAAACCTTTCAACCAAACGGACTCTTTGCCGACTTCATTAATTGCTATATATTCGCTTCGGTCGTAGATTGGGCAACAACAGATTGTAACGTTGCCTTCCAACTCACAGCACATCCACCAACAAGTGAACACATAACCTGTGAGGGATCTTCTCTTATCCAAATCGGCAGCAAAATCTGAATCCACATAGCCAACGAGTCCCTCACCGGTCTTGCCAAACTTCAAGCAAGCTTTGGATGTGCCACGAAGGTACCTGAAAATCCACTGAACAGCTCTCCAATGTTCTTTACCAGGATCAGCAAGATATCGACTGACCAAACTCATAGCATAGGATAAATCAGGACGAGAACAAACCATGGCATACATCAAGGAACCAACAGCACTAGAATATGGAACTCGAGACATGTACTCAATATCTTCATCGATACTAGGACATTGCAATGCTGACAATTTGAAGTGGGAAGCAATTGGTGTACTAACGAGACTTTGCATCATGCATATTAAAACGATGAAGAACTTTCGAATGTAATTTTGCTGACTAAGAAATAACACACTAGATTTTCTCGTCTCTTGTAATTTCCATACCTAGTATTTTCTTAGCAGCACCAAGATCCTTCATCTCAAACTCACTACTTAATTGTGCTTTCAAAATAGTGATCTCTTTCTTGCTCTTGGCAGCAATCAACATATCATCAACATATAACAGCAAGTATATTGGTGATCCATTAACAAACTTGATATAAACACAACTATCATACTTAGATCTCTTAAACTCATGTGCAAGCATAAATGAATCAAACCTTTTGTACCACTTGTCTTGGAGACTGTTTCAAACCATAAAGGGACCTCTTCAACTTGCAAACAAGACCCTCCTTACCAGGCACAACAAAACCTTCAGGTTGGTCCATGTATATCTCCTCCTCAAGCTCACCATGCAGAAAAGCGGTTTTTACATCTAGCCGCTCAAGCTCAAGATCACGCATAGCCACAATACCAAAGAATGCACGAATGGAACTATGCTTCACAACCGGAGAGAATACATCATTATAATCAATACCTGGAATTTGGCTGAAACCTTTTGCTACTAACCTTGCCTTAAACCTCGGAGGCTCACTAGGAGACAAACCTTCCTTTCTTTTAAATATCCACTTACAGCGGACAGCCTTCTTTTGTTTAGGCAAGGGCACAACATCCCATGTGCCATTCTTGTCAAGCGATTGCATCTCCTCTTGCATAGCAGAAATCCACTTCACGTGGTCAACGGATGCAACGGCCTCAGTATATGTAGCAGGTTCAGTACCATGCTCCACCTGTTCAACACAACTCAAAGCATGAGCAACAAGATTACATTCTTCAATTAAACGAGGACGTGGACCTTTGTTACGCCTCGGTCTATCAGCAAGCAATGGAACTATTTGTTTGCCGCAAAACAGGTGGTGAGTGCTGAACAACGAGTGTTATCAATTTCAGCAACATCATTTTCTTTCTCCTCCACGTGCTCCACCCGCACGCTAATCCTCCGTTGTTCATCATCGAATTATCGAAAAATCAACCAGCATCAGTAACATCTATAGATGAACTCTTATAAAACATAACAGCCTCATTAAAGACAACATTCCTGCTATGCAAAACTTTCTTAGTTTCAGGATTCCATAACTTGTATGCCTTAACTCCTGAACCATAACCAAGAAACACACACTTAACAGCCCTCGGGCTCTAGCTTTCCATTATCAACATGAGCATAAGCAGTGCAACCGAAAACTCTCAATCGTGAATAATCGCAGGTGAACCGGACCATACCTCAATAGGAGTTTTCTTATCAAGCGGAATACAAGGTGACCTGTTTATCAAGTAACAGGCGGTGGATGCTCGCTTCAGCCCGTAAACGTCTATGCATACCGGCATTAGACAACATGCAGCGAGCCTTGGAGATGATGGTTCCGTTCATCCTCTCCGCCACACCATTCTGCCGAGGAGTATATGGGATGGTGTGGTGCCCGACAATGCCTTCATCGCTGCAATAATCATTGAAAACAATGAGAACAAAACTCCATGTCATTGTCGGTACGAAGCAATTTAACTTTCTTTTCTGTTTGCTTCTCTACCATAACTTTCCACTTTCTAAAAGCATCAAACACATCAGATTTATGTTTCGTAAAGAAAGGCCACACTTTTCCGGAGTAATCATCTATGATAGTAAGCATGTAATTTGCACCACCAAGAGAAGTCTTGCGGGAAGGTCCCCACACATCAGCATGCACATAATCTAAAATCCCTTTGGTGGTATGAACGGAAGCATTGAATTTAACTCTTTTATGCTTACCAAAAATGCAAGTGCTCACGTAACTCAAACTTACTCAAATTGCAGCCATCTAGCAGGTCTCTCCCGTGCAATTCTCGCCATGCCATGTTCACTCATATGTCCAAGACGCATATGCCACAGATTAGTTTTACCAGGTTCATCGGGAATAACAAGCAGCAGCAATACCAGATAAAGTGCTACCTCTAAGAACATATAACTTTGCAGAATTCATATCACCAATCATGTGAACGAGAGAACCTTTTGTTACCTTCAGAACTCCGCGAGAACCGGAGTGTTTGTACCCGTCAACATCAAGGGTACCGAGAGAGATCAGATTTCCGGCCATGCCAGGTATGTGTCTAACATCCGTCGAGTGCGTGTCATGCCATCATGCATCTTGATCTGAACGGAGCCAATGCCCACGATCTCACGTGGGTTGTTATCTCCCATACGCACAACATCTCCACTCTGCACAAACTCATAAGAACTGAACCAGTCTTTGTTACAGCAAATATGAAACGAACATGCAGAATCAAGGATCCACTCATCATTACCAGAAACACAACCAACAAACACAACTAGGCAATCGCCATCAGAATTATCACTGGAAACAACAGCAGCCTTACCATCACCCTCAGATTTGTTTTTCGGTTGGTAGGTACCGTTTCTTTTCTCTTTGTTCCGCAACTTCCAAGCAATCATCAATATTATGGCTAGTTTTCTTACAATACTTGCGGAACTTACCATCTCGTCCCTTGGACTTTGAGCGACCTCTCGTCGGTCTTGCTCTTATCTCTCGTTGTAGTTGTTGTTTCGTTCTCGGTCCCGCCTCGGACCTGCAGTGCCTTCGCCTTAGATGACGAACCCTCCGCTCGCACCATAGATTTCATCTTTTCCCTCTGTTGGAGGGCCTCATAAACTTCGGCAAGGGTTAGTTCATCACGATCGTATAACAAGGTGTCTCGAAAATTCGCGAAAGAATTAGGCAACGAGACTAACAGTATAAGAGCTAGATCCTCATCATCATATTTTACCTCCATGGATAGCAAATCAGAAACGATCTCTTTAAAGATCGATAGGTGATTCATCATTGACGCACCTTCTTGCAGCTTGTGCGAGAACAACTTCATCTTCACGTGCATCTTACTCGGTTAGATCTTTGGACATGCGAGATCGATTCCAGTTTTAACCACAGCGCCACTAGGATTTCTCAGCCAAGCACTTCCTGCAAGATATTATTGGATAGATGAAGCTGAATTAATGAAAAAGCCTTACGGTCTTTCCTCTTTTCATCGTCGGTCCAGGTCTTGGCATCTTTCTTGCCAAAACCATCAAGAGCTTCATCCGGATCGAAGATTGGGTAAGTATCGCCCTCATCTTCACTTGCCACGGAGAAAATCTTGTGGTATAATCCAAGCTGCGGTATATCGAACTTCAAGGAAGACATGTCGCAAAACCCTAGATTGAAACACGGGCTCGATACCACTTGTTATAAAAGCGACAAGCAAATAACGAAGAACGAAACAAGAACACACGTAGGGGACACAAGATTTAACGTGGAAAACCCCTTCCAACACGTAGGGGAAAAACCACGGGCGCCAGCCAGCAAAACTTCACTATATCGGGAGGTGTTTACAAACGCCGTGGGTTATCTTATATTCTGATAAACCCTAGCCGGCGGCTTACAAGATGTATATATAGGCGGTGCCAACGATCCGTACCGTACCGGGCAACGCTTCGGCCCAAGCCTCCGGCGACGGGCCTCGCTCCGCTCGTCAGAAGTTAGCCTCCCTTTAGTATATGAATTTGGATCACAATACAACAACTAGTAGGTTGCTTTTGGAGTGCCAATGGAATTGAACACTCCCGTGGAGCCGTGGATGCAAATGCAATGTGATGGTATCCTCCACCTGTCGTCCAGCTGGTGGCCGGTCTCCTCAAATCTACTCCCTCTATTCATGTTTAACCGACGCCGCATATGCACGTACATAAGCTAGTTCATGTGCACCACTCGCGTCTATTTATTGATGATTTCCGAACGGAAGGAGTAGAAAAGCAAAGATCTGCCTAAACCGTTGGTACCGGTTAATTTCTTGCACGTTATGTATTAATTGTGTTAGTTCATCCGGTTGCCAAAGCCGTCACGACTGATGCCCATGATGGTACGAGTACATCGCTGTTGATGCCGATTATTAGGCTCAGATGAGACGACGTCCGGATGGGTTGTTTGCCTTTGTTGAACATTTGACTGTTCATTTTGGTGTATTATTCAGCATGAGACGTACGTCCTTTCCCCGTAATAATTGGGGGAACACTAGTTAATGGTGGTATCTACGCGCATGCAGTGCATGATCGAAATTCCAAAGCATCGGGCCCCGGATGTTTGCGTGGCATGCTACATGGCTTGCATGCACGAGCGCTGAAACTAATGAATTATGGCCATACGGTAATTCGATTTAGGCTCTGTATGCGTGTTTGCATGCAACCAATTTTTCTTTGGAAAATAGTTTCCTCTCCCTTCCATAATTCTCGTCATGGTTTAAGTTTAAATTTGAACGAAACCACGATTTAAAAAATTATGAAACGGAGGGAGTCGATAGGATTGGGGTTTTGTTTGCCAATGGATGGACAGGACGTGCGTGACCGCAGATTTGATCCTTTCTCCTCTGGAGATTCTACAGCAAGAAAGGCATATCGATCGCAAGGCCGGAAGCAAAGACTGACGCAGGCATCGTCACACGCTTGCTCGAAAGCGAAGTTAGATAAGCGCCATCTTACGTCGAGATCAGCGATCGGGTGTTAACTTCACCGCGCGCAAGCTCCATCAGCGACAGTTGTATTTCACTCGGAGGTGAAGGGGACGCGCCGAGCGACGACACCAAAACCCACGCTATAGCGACCCTGCCTGCAGTGGTTTGTTGGTTCGTCCCTCGAACTAGCGAAGTGCTCCGTTCGTGTACCTGTCGCTCCCGACGGCATATATGCATCTGCATCTGTATGCGCTCCGCTCCAGAAGCCGCTGCCGCAATCGCGCGCCTGCAGGATGATGCGCGAGCGCCGTAGCTACGCCTTTCAACTTCCAATTTAGCTCCAGGTACCTCTCAGAACGGAGTAAACTGCAGGCGCGAAACCGCGGCCGCGGCCACAGACTAGTTGGATTCTGAATGATGCAGTCATCGTCCAGCTACCATAATTCATAGACTAGTTAGATTCTGAATCATGTGAAACTTCGTCGTTGCTCTGATAATTCGGGACAGCTCCCGGCAGGGTAGGGTTGACCAATTAACCGTGTATGCATGCATGGTGCTTGTTTCATTGACCAGATAATTGTGTTTGCCATCTCTGTCCGTGATTTATAGCAACACAAGTACTCCGTACATTGCAGGGGATAACACGGCGCCAGAACCTAAGCACATGTACATATGATGCAGACAAACGCTCGAATCGTAGCTGTCAAAGCCTCTCTCTCAGACCGATCCCACAATCCCCACAATGTGCATTGCAGACCCCCTGCCGTCCGTCCGTCCGTCGCTGCGACCGCGAGGAAGGAGACCACACCACACGCTAGCCACATCATAAATTCATATGCTCGACCCCTGGTTGGCTGGCCACAAACTCTGCTGATGCACAACACGGCAACGTGTCAAGGCTTGGTAAGCTGATTCCAGTGCCGTGGGCCAGGCCCTATCGCAGCTCGACACCGTGCGTCCTCGGCGTGTGCCCGTGTCCCGTGAGGACGACCCTCGCACTGCTCACCGTCGCACATTCATAGATCGCAATCATGTCCTGGAAGAAATGCATTCTTTTCGTGAGCTAAGCAATCTTACCTAGCTTAAGCTGCTTTGACAAAATCAAAGAGTTCATATATTCAGTCCAGAACGAGAGCAGCTGTTTCTCTTGTCTCCTTCCTCGTTTTCCTCATGAGAATGCGATCTCTAGTTCGTCAGTCAAAATAGTTTATGGGCAGGACAAAAGCATGGATGGTGATCACTGACCTCAGACGCCCGGATAGGTGCATTGTCTCAAGAGTTAGTCCAGGCTTTCCAAGAAACTTCTGCACTGAAAGTTAAACCATTCCCTACCCTACCGTAGGATGATAAGATTATGAAATGGTAGAGAGTGCGGCGGGCGAGAGACCCTCCCTGTCATTATCGGCAACTTAGACTAATCAGCTTACCTAACCAGACATCAGCGACAATGGAATCAAATTGCTGCCTAATCATGTTCGTCGGGGATGGACTTCCTTTTTCAATGGTTACCTGTCTGAATCGGTCATGGCATTGCACTTGGCTGGAAAATATCTGCCTTACTTTAGAGTTCAGGCGTACGTAGGGTATTGCATCATGCTGGCCGGATACAGACATGCGCCGAGCTTTCACCATGTTTTGTAAACAAGAGTTTGCTCAAATTGGTGTTACGGTTCAGAAGCTAAGTGCAGCGGAGTGGTTGTTGACCTCTAACTTAACATATGGGTACAGATGGGCATGGCAGGAAGCTGAGCTTGATCTTGTGCATCGCCTTTCTATAAACATGGCGATGCTTACATCACACCAGACATCAAGGGAGGCGGTAAATTGGGTGTGTAGCCGATTCTAAGCAGTTGGGAATCAGCTTCTCGAGAGAGCAGGCTTTTCTGCCGCTTATTTTCGAATTGGGGGCCTTCTGTATTTCACTGTATCTTGTAAGTGTGGGAATCCAAAGTGCAAATTTTTTTAGAAATAAAGGCACTGCAGATTATAGAAGAACTGCAACATAGATTGTTTTTTATATGCAGAACGTCAGAACCACCAGCAGAAAGCGCACAGTCCCTTACTGGTGCTTTCACCTGAAGCAAGCAACTTGCTAATGCTCAAACGAAACAAAGACAGACAATTCTCTAATACTCTTAAGTTGCTACCATAATGATTGATTGATTAAAAAAGGAATTAGTGTCCTACCAAAACAACCATATTGCATGCTGAATATGATGGAGGACTAGCTCCATAATTGTCCTTGTTTAGAGAACCCAAGCAGCTACTAACTGGAGCAGGCTCCTGCTAGTATATTCCCTTCCATCACCAAATGATCATTAGCATGCAGGAATATGCAACGACAAGGAACTCAAAACTGCCTTATACAATTCTATTCAGCAAGAGCGTGCCGGTTTGTCCCCAAGAAAACTAGCCAGGTGCGCCACTCTTTCATCCAACAACTTCAACAATGGGGTTCCAATAATGGATTTGTTTAAGGATGCCGAATTCCTGCCATACACGTAGAGGATTCTCTATTTCTCTTGAAAGCACACAGTGCTTGGCTTTTTGCAAAGACTCGAAACTGTACTTTTATTTTTGGATATAGGAATATCACTAGAAGGTACAGGAAATTAAACAAAACAGTTGTGTTACAACTCACGCGAATCCCATCTTCTACTTCGTATAACTTTTTCCTGCAGCTGTAAGTACCCCTAATTATGAGATAGGAGCTTCACAAACATTTAAGAGGAACACTGAAAAGTGATCAAAATACTTGTGTTGGCAAAGGTTTTTGCTGCAACTTTCAAGAAGTGCCTCCGAATGTGTGAACTGCTGCACTTCATGATCGCCCCAAATTTCAATTTTATGCACTTTCTAAGACAATCCCAACTTCAAATTTGTAACACTTTATTAAACTGCTCCTGATTAAAAATCTGCACTTCTGTAAACTTCCCCAATTAATTCCAATTTTCAGAACTTTCAATAATGCCACATCAGGTTTGTAAACATTCGAAACAACAACATAACTGTCACGTATTTAAATAGTACCAAACTCACAGCATATTGAAATCAACACGTATTCAGGCAGTATGCAAATACACAATGTACTCATTTCAACACGTATCAGTCTTCTGGAGGCTGATCGGATCTTTTTTTTAAAAAAAAAAAATAGAAACACATATTATTTTTGGAAATTAATTGAACAATTGTATTATTTAAAAAATCGCCACAATATACTCATGTCAACACACCATCATGAATCCAATACAGGAATATAATGCTATTTTACACAATTCATATTCAACAAACAATTATAAATCAACAAATGTTTCTTGAGAATTCTCCATGACACTAGCTCGCAAAGTATGTGATGCAATAACTTCTCTCATTCTTGCATGAGAAATTCTCCATTTTTTTTTCCTTCACATCTTCATCTGCCAATAATTTATACTTTTCCCACAAGTTTATCAAATGTTTAAAAACATGTTTATCACTCGACCAAATTCTTTTTCCACAAGTTTTACATAGGCAAGTATATTCCCAGTTTCTTCTTGTCTTACAACAACATACAGTACGATTTTTTTGACACATCATAATATTCTACAATGGCCTCTAATGTCATCACGATAATCACTGTTTGTTTACACATATGATTAGTAAGTGCTCCGCTGTAAAAACAAGCATCAATGTTTAAAGAAAAACAGGTTATTTTAGTACACATGTTGCATTATAGATGACCACATATGATTAGTATTAGACACATTAGATGCAATGTGGCGCTATTAGAATTAGAATTAGATGCAAATTGATCAAATTATCGCTAATAGGTTTAGACATAGTCGTGGATTATATAAAGTGTTGCTATTTGGATAGAACTTAACAAACTTAGATCAAGGTCCCATTTAATATAATAAATAGAAGTGGTTTGAAAATTCCGCTGCCTCTGACATTCAACCGCGAAAGAGCAACATCTTGTTAAAAAAAATGGGCGGGAATCTTAACCGGGTTGGTCTTTGAGGAGCACTTCAACCAGAGAAAGCTGGGGCATATGGTTGATTGAACCGGTGGAGCTCCTGTTTACCCCTTAGTGTGGGATGTAATAACGCCCGCTTGCAACATTTCCATCATGGACCGCTCCAAATGCAGCCCAAGATAATAGGTACTAATTATTGTTTTTCCTTTTTTCCTTTCACTTATTCTTTTTTATGTTTCTCTTTTTATTCTATTTTTATCATGTTTATTTTCCTATTATGTTTTTATATACGAACAGTTATGTTATGTGAATGATTTTTCAAAAAAATATTTATCTTATTGAAAATATTTTTTTAATTTTAACAGCCATGGTATTTTGTCAAAAAGAACCTTTATTTTATTAGAACAGGATAAAAAAACTACTAATAGCAACCTGAGTTTTTTTTTGATAATAAAATCTATGTTATTTGAACTTTTTAAAAATAATTATTTTATTTAAAAAAAATCAATATACTATGATACTAACAATTTTTCAATGCAAACATCTATCTTATTTAAATACGAAAAAATACTAATAATTTTCCACAGCAAAAACAAGTTTTATATGGAAAAGGGAAATGTATAAAACAAAAACAAAAACAAATATATAAATAGAAATAAAAAACGAAAAACGAAAAATAGTTTTAATAACCAAACTCAAAAAAACCCAACCAAAATGAATTAAAACATGCAGGTGACAACCGGAAAAACACAACGAACCAAAGCTGAATCGTATTAGAAAACCATAAACAGAGGACAGGAAAGGTGCCTCCTTTGAAAAAATAAACTGAGCTAATTAAGGAAATTCCTCTCAAAGGTCGGATAAAGTTATTTGGGCCGGCCCATTTAGCACCACGCAGGTGAACTGCCAATGTACCAGCGTGGAGCTGGGCTCGCTAGTCAGTGTGCACAAATGTTTATGGTCCTTGATCACGTAGACTATGCTGCCTAGATGCTTATAATTGTAAAGGCCCGTTAAAGTTCATAGGCTCATTTTAAGCTATATCTGTATATGTCTCTTCTTCCGAGAGCAGATTTGCTGTGTCCGGGTGCCAGTGCTCCTGATTTTGTAATAGTTAAAAATTAAATTTCTGTGATTTAAAAAAATGTAAATTTTATTCCATGAATACATACACATGTTCTGAATACTCGTGTAAAGTTTTGGTAGGAATTGAATTGTATTTTGAGCTAAGCAAAATAACAAATTCGTAGGGATGGAAATTTTAGTTTTTTGTCAGAAATTTGTCTTTTTTATATAGCTCAAAATACAACATTTTTTCATCTGAAATTTACACTGTACCTTTGAAATGTTTATATGTATGTACACATTTAATTTTAGATTTTTCGGAATCACCAAAATATGTTTCTCAAATATTAGGAGCACTAGTGCTCGTGTGCCAAAGAGACTTTCGGTCTTCTTCTTCCATTCTATTGTTTTTTTTTCTTTACTCTAAAAGTACCGCCGCAAAGTTAGGCTGGTATGTTGGGCCGGTCCAGTTTCTTTTTTCTTTCCTTTTTCTATTCTATATTGCTTCTATTATGAATTTTTTCTTTCCTTAAAACATTTTCGAGATCGAACATTTTTTAATTTTTTTTAAATATGAACATTTCTTAAAACTAAACAATTGTTTTCCATTCTAAATATCATTTCTAATCTTAAAATTTAAAGAAAGATCGAAGAGCCGGCCCGGTGTGGTATGTGCGGACCTAAGAGCATCTCTAGCCGATACCCTATCCCACCATGCATTGAGTTTTTTCCCGGTTTTGGTCCAAAAAATGGCCCAAACAGACACCACACTTTGGCCCGCATCGCGAAATGTGATGCAGCACTACCCCATCGTGGCCCGTTGATGACCCATAAGTATAGGGGATCGCAACAGTCTTCGCGGGAAGTAAAACCTAATTTATTGATTCGACACAAGGGGAGACAAAGAATACTTGAAAGCCTTAACAGCGGAGTTGTCAATTCAGCTGCACCTGGAAACAGGACTTGCTCGCAAGAGTTTATCGAGTAGTAACAGTTTTATAGCAAGTAGCAGTAGTGAAATAACAACAAGCAGAGTAACAAAGACAGCGAGTAGTGATTATAGTAAACAGCAGGATTAAAATACTGTAGGCACGGGGACGGATGACGGGCGTTGCATGGATGAGAGAAACTTATGTAACAATCATAGCAGGGCATTTGCAGATAATAATAAAACGGTGTCCAAGTACAGAGCAATCAATAGGCATGTGTTCCAATTATAGTCGTACGTGCTCGCAATGAGAAACTTGCACAACATCTTTTGTCCTACCAGCCGGTGGCAGCCGGGCCTCAAGGGAAACTACTGGATATTAAGGTACTCCTTTTAGTAGAGTACCGGAGCAAAGCATTAACACTCCGTGAACACATGTGATCCTCACATCACTACCATTTCCTCCGGTTGTCCCGATTTCTGTCACTTCGGGGCCATTGGTTCCGGACAGACGACATGTGTATACAACTTGCGGGTAAGACCATAAACAATGAATATCATGATGAAACAATAACATGTTCAGATCTCGAGATCATGGAACTCGGGCCCTAGTGACAAGCATTAAGCATAACAAGTTGCAACAATATCATCAAAGTACCAATTACGGACACTAGGCACTATGCCCTAACAATCTTATGCTATTACATGACCAATCTCATCCAATCCCTACCATCCCCTTCGGCCTACAGCTGGGGAATTACTCACACATGGATGGGGGAAACATGGCTGGTTGATGTAGAGGCGTTGGCGGTGATGATGGCGATGATCTCCTCCAATTCCCCGTCCCGGCGGAGTGCCAGAACGGAGACTTCTGGCTCCCGAGACGGAGTTTCGCGATGTGGCGGCGTTCTGGAGGGTTTCTGGCGACTTCGACTTCTCTCCATGCGTTTTTAGGTCGAAGGCACTAAGTAGTCCGAAGGAGGGCGTCGGGGGCCGACCGAGGCCGCCACACACTAGGGCCGCGCGGGCCCCTCCTGGACCGCGCCGGCCTAGTGTGTGGGGCCCTCGGGCCCCCACCTGGCTTGCCCTTCTGGCTCCGTAAGTATTCTGAGAAAATAGGACCTTCCGCATAAATTCCGTGGTTTTTTCTGAAAGTTGAATTTCTGCACAAAAACGAGACACCAGAACAGTTCTGCTGAAAACAACGTTAGTCCGTGTTAGTTGCATCCAAAATACACAAATTAGAGGCAAAACAATAGCAAAAGTTGTAATATCCCAGGATTGGGGGTTACAAAATAGAGGAACACAGATGCGTGCATTGCATTCATGCATAGAAAATCCGGGGAATTTTCGCGTTTTTGTTTAAAACCATCAAAGTGATTGAGGTTTCTTACATCGATGGAATTAAGTTAGTCATCGATGTGGGCATGACAAATTTCGACATGACCCGTGTGAATTCATGTGTTTTCGGGAGAACAAATTTGAATTCAAATTAAATATGGATACTATGAATTCAAATAAGAATTTGAATTCTAAACAATTATATAACATACAAAGTAACAACAAATATAAATAAGAATCAAACATTACTAATAAGAATTCACATAACTATTATTACAACACTTATTGAAATATTACAAGTTACATAAGAAATGTGAGATTACAAAATGGAACTAAAAGAAATTCTAAATCTAATCTAAATCTTCTCAACATTTCTTATTCTTCTTTTCCTGCAATAAGAGAAACAAAACAAAGAAAAAAAGGAAAATATTGGGTTATGGTTATAATGTTGCCATCATATGAAATGAGGCATTTTAATATTGGAGCTCAATTAATGGAAATTAGGAACCAGTCCTAATCCCCAAAAGTGACTAGAGGGAATTATTCATCTTCGGCAACATTTGTGATTTAGGAACTACTAGATAGTACCATTGGAGGTAGCAATGATAAATTAGGCATCAAATAGGCAACCAGGGATATTGTGCAACAAGTTATGATCAATTGGAATGGCAACAGAAGGCAACATTTTTTACTTTTCCTCTAATCTAATCAAGTTCCTATTTAGAAGCCACAAATTCATTTAAATGGATCATTATTGACATAGAAAAGTCAATATGACCCTAACCAAATATAAATAAGCCACTGATAATTAAGCAAAGCTTAATCAATCTTGAATCACACTTGATCTGTTTAGTACAGGCACACATAATTATGCCACTTGAGTTATTCCAGCCACTAATGTAATTAAGAAGCATCCATACAATATAGTCAAGTAATAGTAGCAGCCCAGCTTAAGTAGTTTCCACTTGGCAGTACTCCAAAAGTAAAGCCAAATTGTGAGATAAGATCACTCGGACGTTGCTACGTGCTAGGAGGAGAAGAAAGGAAGTTGTTCTCTAGCACCGGATAAAGGGCCACACAACAGCAGAGACGACCACCACACGCAGCCATGTGTCATCAAACCCACTGTGTATCGCTCAGCAGTACATAAACAAGCACCACACCGTACCAAAAGCTTCCCTAGGACAACTACACACCCGCCGCACCAACAGTTCATTCAGTAGTCAATCTATCCATCAGATATCAGCAAGAACACACCATCATCCACTAGAACAATACACCGAGATCAACCACCGGAATCAGCGAATCGTAACTAGGAAGAAGAAGAAGCAGGGAGTGGAGAAGGAAGGCCGGAAGGGAGGTTCGTTTCAACATCAAGAAGATCAAGCTGCCAAGTACAACAGGTAGCAACTCATAGGCTAGATCTTGCAAGCATCCGTTCTTAACTTCTGCATAGTTTCAACAAGGGAAATAAAGGGTAAAGTACAAATTTAATAACTCCAATCACCCTGCAACTAGATCTGGTCTAGGAGGATTGGGAGGAGTCATTTCTCTCAGGACTGCATAGAAATGCTATGCATGTTCATCACAGAGATTGGAGAGGCAACAAATAGTATATGTCTTAAAAAGTGGAGCCTCAACCTTTGCATCATTGGCAAGACCACAAGATCAAGCAAGCATCTGTTCTTATCGATAATAGCTCACAGAAAATTGGTAGGAGGGATGATTCTCAGATTAGCATAGAAGTGCTATGCTAGTTCATCATAGAAAAACAAACCACAAGAAGTAGTATCTGTTCATATCTAAAAATCTAGCCTCAGTCTTTGCATCACAGATGTGGCCACATAATCAAGCACAATATCTGTTCTTATCAGTTTCGAATAGAGAGAGAAAAAGAGAGGTGACAGCCGAGAGGGGAGCTAGACCACCCAGCTCGAGCTAGTGATCCCTGGTAGAACCAGGAGCTTATAACCTAACCACATACAGAGAGGATAGCAAGGTCCCTGTGAGTAAGCCAACAACTAAATCATGTCCAGGAATAATCAACTATCTACTTTGCTTAGCACATAAAAGTATCTGTTACATAACACATGGTAATAATCAGTGGATCAATGAAGCATCTTGATCCAATAGCCAAGCCATTTTGAATCAGCATACTAGCCACAAGCATACATCAAGTAAATTATTCGGCAACACATAAATTAGATGAACATTTAACAAGCTTCAGAGATTTGCTTGGGGTCCAGGAAATGCTCCGAGGCCAACCAAGTAATCTCCAAGAAGAGCCATAATCAAACCAATCATTCATTTGCCACCCAGCCAACCAGCATCATATTATTGCCAAGCAACCCAAGTACTAACCATAACTTGCTTTTATAGCATATTTGAGCTCAATAGGGATTTAACAACAGTAGAACTGAACTTCTTCAGTTAACAATACAGTAAACATGCAGTAGATAAGAGCTATTTTATCATCACAAAAAGCCAAACTATCTCTGGATGATTAGATCATCCAAAATGAGATACAACAGTCAGCAGCAGATTCATCGCAAAGACCGCAAATTAGCACCAAGGCACACACAAGCACCGGATTTCCAGTTCATAGCCATAGAGCAAGAGAGAAAGAGAGGTTGAGCTCACAGTGCCGTACAGGAGGTAGCGATGTAGGCGACGCCGGGGTTGCGCCTACGGCACCGTCCAGCCGGCATCGGGGACGAAGTAGCCGCCACACCACCAATTCACCATCATCACAGCAGCCTGGCCGCGGCGGCGTCCGAAACACGCCGGCAACCGAGCCATCCGTGGGCTAGGGTGGCCGTGAGGCACGCGTGCGGGGCAGGCGGCGGCGCCGAGGTAGCGGCTGATGGCCGGGAGGTCCGTGGCGAAGCCACGCCTGGGAGCAGCGTCGGAGGAGGAGACCGGCGACGGCGGTGGCGGAGGTGACAAGCAACACCGTGCGGCGGCGCGGTCGTCAGTGACGCGCAGATACGCGGGCGTGCGCGCTTGAGTGCGGGAGGTGCTGCAGGGGATGGGTCCGGCAGAGGAGGCTCGGAGGATCCTCGCCGAACAGCGGCGGCGCCGGAATCGGTCGGCGACAGCCGGAACTGGAGGGCGCCTAGGGTTCGCAGAGGGGCGCGTGGGCGTGGGCGACAGGGGCGCCGCGGCGAGGGAGTTTTGGTGGAGAAGAAGAAGGAGGGCGGCGAAGCCTCATGGACGAGCGGCGGCGTCGGAATCGGCCAGCAGCATGGCCGGGGGGGGTGACGGCCGGAACGGCATCAACGCCATCGCCAGGAGGGGATCGAACGAGGTCATCCTCGTGTACGAGTACGGATGAGCGTGGCGTGGGGATCGGGTTGGGATTAGACCCAACCGACTCGGGCCATTGGGCCAAACCCAACAAGCCATTTGGTCCAATATTTTTCCTTTTCTTCTTTATTTCCTTTTCTATAAGATTTTATCATTTACAAATTAATTAGATAACAACAAACAAATAAAAATGGGTAACAGAAAATTACCTCTATAATAATATATAACAAATCATTTAGAAACTAAAGAAACAATAATTTGGAGTTTCCTCTAAATTTGAAAAAGAGTAATGTTAAATCTTAAACAATTAAAACCTAAAAAAAACTACGCATATAATTTCTTGTTTCTATTCTTCACATAAAGAAAATATTACTTTGCATGAAAATGCCATGTAAAACAACAAATAATTGTTGATGATTGTGTTTAACCATATGACAATCCTAACTAATTATTATTTCAAATATTAATTCAAAACCCTAAACCCTAATAGTATTATCATATTTTTATTAAGCCTTTTGGCATAATATAATGTTAAATATATTATCATTTTATTTCAAAGTAATTAATCACTTTAACTCCGTTACCAATTATTGTTTTAGGCATTATATCACTAATAGGAAAACTTAGTTCCATTATGAAATCACAACTTCATAATTTCATGAGAATCATAAACCCTAAGTCCTATTTAAAACCCTAACTCTATTAGCTTATGTGAACCCTAATTTACTTCTACACCTAAACCCTAGCTTGGAACATGAGATCATGATACTTTCCTTTTCAAACATAAAACCATAATAGGAACTAAATAATTGCCATGATCACATAAAATGTAAGAACCTTAACACTAGTTAATTGCTATGCTATGCTCTCATCTAAATAAAACTTGTTGATCTAGTAGGATCAACCAAGTGCAAAACCCTAGTTCCTATTCCCAAGACCACCATCCTTAACTATCCATGATTAGCATCACAATATTGTGATGAATCCTAATAGTAACCATGATTGATGAGTACCTTACATTCCATACTCCACTAAACCCTACTAGTGTGTGATATTTATGAACCATCCTATTTAGGAACCAAACATTCTTTACTTAGTGAATGCAAAGGTAAACCTTAGGCAACCACAACCTTAATTGTAATACTTCTTATTACTTAAGAAGTATGTTCTTCAAAAGTTATTCTTTTAAAGAATATAACAAGTAATCATCAACC